>NW_026292213.1:600000-751051 GCF_023091745.1 Budorcas taxicolor | reverse complement strand
AGTCCCCCAGATGTCTCAGTCCATTCCAGAGGAACCTCTTTTCCCTTCACCGGCTCGTCTTTCACGCCGAGGATCGACTCACACCAAGGTGGCACCTGGCACAGCCCTGTGGGAAAGCCTCGTGGGAAACCCTCGAGAGACAGCCTCGAGGGAAAGCCACAGATCCCTTGATCCACGTAACAGGAAGCGTCACACTACTGCTGCAGCTCGGGAGGAAAGCGCACGTGCATGCCCCACCTCGAGACGAGGCCTGACTCCCCTGGGGAGACTAAGAAGCACCCCAAGATCCATCCAACACTGGAAAGGAATCCTCAGGTTCCGGCCCCGACTCCACACAAGGAATGAGGCCCCGGCATGGACGGGAGAGGAATCCCGAGAGGTCCCCTAGCAACTCGCATGGGGACTGGCCTTTCCTGAGGCCACCAGAGCGGGTCCCTGTGGCCCCGTCGTAAATCGAGAAGACCTGCCGCAACTCGAGAAAATCCAGGAGGTTCTCCCCTCCAGGCGAGATGAGGCCCATTTCCGTTGAGGCGTCTCGAGGCTGATCACACCTCACCTCTGGAACTTTGAAAGGGTCCTTCACACCCTTGGTGCAAATCAAGAAGTTCCCCGACATACCCGTCTCCACTCGAGAGGAATCACGAGGGTCCCGCCCACATCCAGAGGAGCCCCGTTTCCGCCTCGTAGCTCGAGATGAGGGATCCTTTCCCTGCTTCGTCGGGAAAGAGTTCCCGGCGTTCCCGTCGCATCTCAAGAGGAGGCCCTCTCAACAGGAACGGCGAGAGGAACTCCAGGGTCGTGCCACCATTCCAAGAGTCCCCCAGATGTCTCAGTCCATTCCAGAGGAACCTCTTTTCCCTTCACCGGCTCGTCTTTCACGCCGAGGATCGACTCACACCAAGGTGGCACGTGGCACAGCCCTGTGGAAAGCCTCGTGGGAAAGCCTTGAGGGACAGCCTCGAGGGAAAGCCACAGATCCCTTGATCCACGTGACAGGAAGCATGACACTACTGCTGCAGCTCGGGAGGAAAGCGAACGTGCATGCCCCCACTCGAGACAAGGCCTGACTCCCCTGGTGAGACTCAGAAGCACCCCAAGATCCATGGCAACACTGGAGAGGAATCCTCAGGTTCCGGCCCCGACTCCACACAAGGACTGAGGCCCCGGCATGGACGGGAGAGGAATCCCGAGAGGTCCCCTAGCAACTCGCATGGGGACTGGCCTTTCCTGAGGCCAGCAGAGCGGGTCCCTGAGGTCCCCGTCGTAACTCGAGAAGACCTGCCACAACTCGAGAAAATCCAGGAGGTTCTCCCCTCCAGGCGAGATGAGGCCCATTTCTGCTGAGGCGTCTCGAGGCTGATCACACCTCACCTCTGGAACTTCGAAAGCGTCCTTCACACCCTTGGTGCAAATCAAGAAGTTCCCCGACCTAGCCGTCTCCACTCGAGAGGAATCACGAGGGTCCCGCCCACATCCAGAGGAGCCCTGTTTCCGCCTCGTAGCTCGAGATGAGGGATCCTTTCCCTGCTTCGCCGGGAAAGATTTCCCGGCGTTCCCGTCGCATCTCAAGAGGAGGCCCTCTCAACAGGAACGGCGAGAGGAACTCCAGGGTCGTGCCACCATTCCAAGAGTCCCCCAGATGTCTCAGTCCATTCCAGAGGAAAATCTTTTCCCTTCACCGGCTCGTCTTTCACGCCGAGGATCGACTCACACCAAGGTGGCACCTGGCACAGCCCTGTGGAAAGCCTCGTGGGAAAGCCTCGAGGGACAGCCTCGAGGGAAAGCCACAGATCCCTTGATCCACGTGACAGGAAGCGTGACACTACTGCTGCAGCTCGGGAGGAAAGCGCACGTGCATAACCCCACTCGAGACGAGGCCTGACTCCCCTGGGGAGACTCAGAAGCACCCCAAGATCCATGGCAACACTGGAGAGGAATCCTCAGGTTCCGGCCCCGACTCCACACAAGGACTGAGGCCCCGGCATGGACGGGAGAGGAATCCCGAGAGGTCCCCTAGCAACTCGCATGGGGACTGGCCTTTCCTGAGACCACCAGAGCGGGTCCCTGTGGTCCCCGTCGTAACTCGAGAAGACCTGCCGCAACTCGAGAAAATCCAGGAGGTTGTCCCCTCCAGGCAAGATGAGGCCCATTTCCGCTGAGGCGTCTCGAGGCTGATCACACCTCACCTCTGGAACTTCGAAAGGGTCCTTCACACCCTTGGTGCAAATCAAGAAGTTCCCCAACATAACCGTCTCCACTCGAGAGGAATCACGAGGGTCCCGCCCACATCCAGACGAGCCCCGTTTCCGCCTCGTAGCTCGAGATGAGGGATCCTTTCCCTGCTGCGTCGGGAAAGAGTTTCCGGTGTTCCCGTCGCATCTCAAGAGGAGGCCCTCTCAACAGGAACGGCTAGAGGAACTCCAGGGTCGTGCCACCATTCCAAGAGTCCCCCAGATGTCTCAGTCCATTTCAGAGGAACCTCTTTTCCCTTCACCGGCTCGTCTTTCACGCCGAGGATCGACTCACACCAAGGTGGCACCTGGCACAGCCCTGTGGGAAAGCCTCGTGGGAAAGCCTCGAGAGACAGCCTCGAGGGAAAGCCACAGATCCCTTGATCCACGTGACAGGAAGCGTGACACTACTGCTGCAGCTCGGGAGGAAAGCGCACGTGCATGCCCCACCTCGAGACGAGGCCTGACTCCCCAGGGGAGACTAAGAAGCACCCCAAGATCCATGGCAACACTGGAAAGGAATCCTCAGGTTCCGGCCCCGACTCCACACAAGGACTGAGGCCCCGGCATGGACGGGAGAGGAATCACGAGAGGTCCCCTAGCAACTCACATGGGGACTGGCCTTTCCTGAGGCCACCAGAGCGGGTCCCTGTGGTCCCGTCGTAACCCGAGAAGACCTGCCGCAACTCGAGAAAATCCAGGAGGTTCTCCCCTCCAGGCGAGATGAGGCCCATTTCCGCTGAGGCGTCTCGAGGCTGATCACACCTCACCTCTGGAACTTCGAAAGGGTCCTTCACACTCTTGGTGCAAATCAAGAAGTTCCCCGACCTAGCCGTCTCCACTCGAGAGGAATCACGAGGGTCCCGCCCACATCCAGACGAGCCCCGTTTCCGCCTCGTAGCTCGAGATGAGGGATCCTTTCCCTGCTTCGCCGGGAAAGAGTTCCGGCGTTCCCGTCGCATCTCAAGAGGACGCCCTCTCAACAGGAACGGCGAGAGGAAATCCAGGGTCGTGCCACCATTCCAAGAGTCCCCCAGATGTCTCAGTCCATTCCAGAGGAACCTCTTTTCCCTTCACCGGCTCGTCTTTCACGCCGAGGATCGACTCACACCAAGGTGGCACCTGGCACAGCCCTGTGGGAAAGCCTCGTGGGAAAGCCTCGAGGGACAGCCTCGAGGGAAAGCCACAGATCCCTTGATCCACGTGACAGGAAGCGTGACACTACTGCTGCAGCTCGGGAGGAAAGCGCACGTGCATGCCCCCACTCGAGACGAGGCCTGACTCCCCTGGGGAGACTCAGAAGCACCCCAAGATCCATGGCAACACTGGAGAGGAATCCTCAGGTTCCGGCCCCGACTCCACACAAGGACTGAGGCCCCGGCATGGACGGGAGAGGAATCCCGAGAGGTCCCCTAGCAACTCGCATGGGGACTGGCCTTTCCTGAGGCCACCAGAGCGGGTCCCTGAGGTCCCCGTCGTAACTCGAGTAGACCTGCCGCAACTCGAGAAAATCTAGGAGGTTCTCCCCTCCAGGCGAGATGAGGCCCATTTCCGCTGAGGCGTCTCGAGGCTGATCACACCTCACCTCTGGAACTTCGAAAGGGTCCTTCACACCCTTGGTGCAAATCAAGAAGTTCCCCGACATACCCGTCTTCACTCGAGAGGAATCACGAGGGTCCTGCCCACATCCAGAGGAGCCCCGTTTCCGCCTCGTAGCTCGAGATGAGGGATCCTTTCCCTGCTTCATCGGGAAAGAGTTCCCGGTGTTCCCGTCGCATCTCAAGAGGAGGCCCTCTCAACAGGAACGGCTAGAGGAACTCCAGGGTCGTGCCACCATTCCAAGAGTCCCCCAGATGTCTCAGTCCATTTCAGAGGAACCTCTTTTCCCTTCACCGGCTCGTCTTTCACGCCGAGGATCGACTCACACCAAGGTGGCACCTGGCACAGCCCTGTGGGAAAGCCTCGTGGGAAAGCCTCGAGAGACAGCCTCGAGGGAAAGCCACAGATCCCTTGATCCACGTGACAGGAAGCGTGACACTACTGCTGCAGCTCGGGAGGAAAGCGCACGTGCATGCCCCACCTCGAGACGAGGCCTGACTCCCCAGGGGAGACTAAGAAGCACCCCAAGATCCATGGCAACACTGGAAAGGAATCCTCAGGTTCCGGCCCCGACTCCACACAAGGACTGAGGCCCCGGCATGGACGGGAGAGGAATCACGAGAGGTCCCCTAGCAACTCACATGGGGACTGGCCTTTCCTGAGGCCACCAGAGCGGGTCCCTGTGGTCCCGTCGTAACCCGAGAAGACCTGCCGCAACTCGAGAAAATCCAGGAGGTTCTCCCCTCCAGGCGAGATGAGGCCCATTTCCGCTGAGGCGTCTCGAGGCTGATCACACCTCACCTCTGGAACTTCGAAAGGGTCCTTCACACTCTTGGTGCAAATCAAGAAGTTCCCCGACCTAGCCGTCTCCACTCGAGAGGAATCACGAGGGTCCCGCCCACATCCAGACGAGCCCCGTTTCCGCCTCGTAGCTCGAGATGAGGGATCCTTTCCCTGCTTCGCCGTGAAAGAGTTCCCGGCGTTCCCGTCGCATCTCAAGAGGACGCCCTCTCAACAGGAACGGCGAGAGGAAATCCAGGGTCGTGCCACCATTCCAAGAGTCCCCCAGATGTCTCAGTCCATTCCAGAGGAACCTCTTTTCCCTTCACCGGCTCGTCTTTCACGCCGAGGATCGACTCACACCAAGGTGGCACCTGGCACAGCCCTGTGGGAAAGCCTCGTGGGAAAGCCTCGAGGGACAGCCTCGAGGGAAAGCCACAGATCCCTTGATCCACGTGACAGGAAGCGTGACACTACTGCTGCAGCTCGGGAGGAAAGCGCACGTGCATGCCCCCACTCGAGACGAGGCCTGACTCCCCTGGGGAGACTCAGAAGCACCCCAAGATCCATGGCAACACTGGAGAGGAATCCTCAGGTTCCGGCCCCGACTCCACACAAGGACTGAGGCCCCGGCATGGACGGGAGAGGAATCCCGAGAGGTCCCCTAGCAACTCGCATGGGGACTGGCCTTTCCTGAGGCCACCAGAGCGGGTCCCTGAGGTCCCCGTCGTAACTCGAGTAGACCTGCCGCAACTCGAGAAAATCTAGGAGGTTCTCCCCTCCAGGCGAGATGAGGCCCATTTCCGCTGAGGCGTCTCGAGGCTGATCACACCTCACCTCTGGAACTTCGAAAGGGTCCTTCACACCCTTGGTGCAAATCAAGAAGTTCCCCGACATACCCGTCTTCACTCGAGAGGAATCACGAGGGTCCTGCCCACATCCAGAGGAGCCCCGTTTCCGCCTCGTAGCTCGAGATGAGGGATCCTTTCCCTGCTTCATCGGGAAAGAGTTCCCGGTGTTCCCGTCGCATCTCAAGAGGAGGCCCTCTCAACAGGAACGGCGAGAGGAACTCCAGGGTCGTGCCACCATTCAAGAGTCCCCCAGATGTCTCAGTCCATTCCAGAGGAACCTCTTTTCCTTCACCGGCTCGTCTTTCACGCCGAGGATCGACTCACACCAAGGTGGCACCTGGCACAGCCCTGTGGGAAAGCCTCGTGGGAAAGCCTCGAGGGACAGCCACGAGGGAAAGCCACAGATCCCTTGATCCACGTGACAGGAAGCGTGACACTACTGCTGCAGCTCGGGAGGAAAGCGCACGTGCATGCCCACCTCGAGACGAGGCCTGACTCCCCAGGGGAGACTCAGAAGCACCCCAAGATCCATGGCAACACTGGAGAGGAATCCTCAGGTTCCGGCCCCGACTCCACACAAGGACTGAGGCCACGGCATGGACGGGAGAGGAATCCCGAGAGGTCCCCTAGCAACTCGCATGGGGACTGGCCTTTCCTGAGGCCACCAGAGCGGGTCCCTGAGGTCCCCGTCGTAACTCCAGAAGACCTGCCGCAACTCGAGAAAATCCAGAAGGTTCTCCCCTCCAGGCGAGATGAGGCCCATTTCCGCTGAGGCGTCTCGAGGCTGATCACACCTCACCTCTGGAACTTCGAAAGGGTCCTTCACACCCTTGGTGCAAATCAAGAAGTTCCCCGACATACCCGTCTCCACTCGAGAGGAATCACGAGGGTCCCGCCCACATCCAGAGGAGCCCCGTTTCCCGCCTCGTAGCTCGAGATGAGGGATCCTTTCCCTGCTTCGCCGGGAAAGAGTTCCCGGCGTTCCCGTCGCATCTCAAGAGGAGGCCCTCTCAACAGGAACGGCGAGAGGAACTCCAGGGTCGTGCCACCATTCCAAGAGTCCCCCAGATGTCTCAGTCCATTCCAGAGGAACCTCTTTTCCCTTCACCGGCTCGTCTTTCACGCCGAGGATCGACTCACACCAAGGTGGCACCTGGCACAGCCCTGTGGGAAAGCCTCGTGGGAAAGCCTCGAGGGACAGCCACGAGGGAAAGCCACAGATCCCTTGATCCACGTGACAGGAAGCGTGACACTACTGCTGCAGCTCGGGAGGAAAGCGCACGTGCATGCCCCACCTCGAGACGAGGCCTGACTCCCCTGGGGAGACTCAGAAGCACCCCAAGATCCATGGCAACACTGGAGAGGAATCCTCAGGTTCCGGCCCCGACTCCACACAAGGACTGAGGCCCCGGCATGGACGGGAGAGGAATCCCGAGAGGTCCCCTAGCAACTCGCATGGGGACTGGCCTTTCCTGAGGCCAAGAGAGCGGGTCCCTGAGGTCCCCGTCGTAACTCGAGAAGACCTGCCGCAACTCGAGAAAATCCAGGAGGTTCTCCCCTCCAGGCGAGATGAGGCCCATTTCCGCTGAGGCGTCTCGAGGCTGATCACACCTCACCTCTGGAACTTCGAAAGGGTCCTTCACACCCTTGGCGCAAATCAAGAAGTACCCCGACTTAGCCGTCTCCACTCGAGAGGAATCACGAGGGTCCCGCCCACATCCAGAGGAGCCCCGTTTCCGCCTCGTAGCTCGAGATGAGGGATCCTTTCCTGCTTCGCCGGGAAAGAGTTCCCCGCGTTCCCGTCGCATCTCAAGAGGAGGCCCTCTCAACAGGAACGGCGAGAGGAACTCCAGGGTCGTGCCACCATTCCAAGAGTCCCCCAGATGTCTCAGTCCATTCCAGAGGAACCTCTTTTCCCTTCACCGGCTCGTCTTTCACACCGAGGATCGACTCACACCAAGGTGGCACCTGGCACAGCCCTGTGGGAAAGCCTCGTGGAAAGCCTCGAGGGACAGCCTCGAGGGAAAGCCAAAGATCCCTTGATCCACGTGACAGGAAGCGTGACACTACTGCTGCAGCTCGGGAGGAAAGTGCACGTGCATGCCCACCTCGAGACGAGGCCTGACTCCCCAGGGGAGACTCAGAAGCACCCCAAGATCCATGGCAACACTGGAGAGGAATCCTCAGGTTCCGGCCCCGACTCCACACAAGGACTGAGGCCCCGGCATGGACGGGAGAGGAATCCCGAGAGGTCCCCTAGCAACTCGCATGGGGACTGGCCTTTCCTGAGGCCACCAGAGCGGGTCCCTGAGGTCCCCGTCGTAACTCGAGAAGACCTGCCGCAACTCGAGAAAATCCAGGAGGTTCTCCCCTCCAGGCGAGATGAGGCCCATTTCCGCTGAGGCGTCTCGAGGCTGATCACACCTCACCTCTGGAACTTCGAAAGGGTCCTTCACACCGTTGGTGCAAATCAAGAAGTTCCCCGACATACCCGTCTCCACTCGAGAGGAATCACGAGGGTCCCGCCCACATCCAGAGGAGCCCCGTTTCCGCCTCGTAGCTCGAGATGAGGGATCCTTTCCCTGCTTCGCCGGGAAAGAGTTCCCGGCGTTCCCGTCGCATTTCAAGAGGAGGCCCTCTCAACAGGAACGGCGAGAGGAACTCCAGGGTCGTGCCACCATTCCAAGAGTCCCCCAGATGTCTCAGTCCATTCCAGAGGAAACTCTTTTCCCTTCACCGGCTCGTCTTTCACGCCGAGGATCGACTCACACCAAGGTGGCACCTGGCACAGCCCTGTGGGAAAGCCTCGTGGGAAAGCCTCGAGGGACAGCCTCGAGGGAAAGCCACAGATCCCTTGATCCACGTGACAGGAAGCGTGACACTACTGCTGCAGCTCGGAGGAAAGCGCACGTGCATAACCCCACTCGAGACGAGGCCTGACTCCCCTGGGGAGACTCAGAAGCACCCCAAGATCCATGGCAACACTGGAGAGGAATCCTCAGGTTCCGGCCCCGACTCCACACAAGGACTGAGGCCCCGGCATGGACGGGAGAGGAATCCCGAGAGGTCCCCTAGCAACTCGCATGGGGACTGGCCTTTCCTGAGACCACCAGAGCGGGTCCCTGTGGTCCCCGTCGTAACTCGAGAAGACCTGCCGCAACTCGAGAAAATCCAGGAGGTTCTCCCCTCCAGGCAAGATGAGGCCCATTTCCGCTGAGGCGTCTCGAGGCTGATCACCCTCTGGAACTTCGAAAGGGTCCTTCACACCCTTGGTGCAAATCAAGAAGTTCCCCAACATAACCGTCTCCACTCGAGAGGAATCGACGAGGGTCCCGCCCACATCCAGACGAGCCCCCGTTTCCGCCTCGTAGCTCGAGATGAGGGGATCCTTCCCTGCTGCGTCGGGAAAGAGTTTCCGGTGTTCCCGTCGCATCTCAAGAGGAGGCCCTCTCAACAGGAACGGCTAGAGGAACTCCAGGGTCGTGCCACCATTCCAAGAGTCCCCCAGATGTCTCAGTCCATTCCAGAGGAACCTCTTTTCCCTTCACCGGCTCGTCTTTCACGCCGAGGATCGACTCACACCAAGGTGGCACCTGGCACAGCCCTGTGGGAAAGCCTCGTGGGAAAGCCTCGAGGGACAGCCTCGAGGGAAAGCCACAGATCCCTTGATCCACGTGACAGGAAGCGTGACACTACTGCTGCAGCTCGGGAGGAAAGCGCCACGTGCATGCCCCCACTCGAGACGAGGCCTGACTCCCCCTGGGGAGACTCAGCAAGCACCCCAAGATCCATGGCAACACTGGAGAGGAATCCTCAGGTTCCGGCCCCGACCTCCACACAAGGACTGAGGCCCCGGCATGGACGGGAGAGGAATCCCGAGAGGTCCCCTAGCAACTCGCATGGGGACTGGCCTTTCCTGAGGCCACCAGAGCGGGTCCCTGAGGTCCCCGTCGTAACTCGAGTAGACCTGCCGCAACTCGAGAAAATCTAGGAGGTTCTCCCCTCCAGGCGAGATGAGGCCCATTTCCGCTGAGGCGTCTCGAGGGCTGATCACACCTCACCTCTGGAACTTCGAAAGGGTCCTTCACACCCTTGGTGCAAATCAAGAAGTTCCCCGACATACCCGTCTTCACTCGAGAGGAATCACGAGGGTCCTGCCCACATCCAGAGGAGCCCCGTTTCCGCCTCGTAGCTCGAGATGAGGGATCCTTTCCCTGCTTCATCGGGAAAGAGTTCCCGGTGTTCCCGTCGCATCTCAAGAGGAGGCCCTCTCAACAGGAACGGCGAGAGGAACTCCAGGGTCGTGCCACCATTCCAAGAGTCCCCCAGATGTCTCAGTCCATTCCAGAGGAACCTCTTTTCCCTTCACCGGCTCGTCTTTCACGCCGAGGATCGACTCACACCAAGGTGGCACCTGGCACAGCCCTGTGGGAAAGCCTCGTGGGAACGCCTCGAGGGACAGCCTCGAGGGAAAGCCACAGATCCCTTGATCCACGTGACAGGAAGCGTGACACTACTGCTGCAGCTCGGGAGGAAAGCGCACGTGCATGCCCACCTCGAGACGAGGCCTGACTCCCCAGGGGAGACTCAGAAGCACCCCAAGATCCATGGCAACACTGGAGAGGAATCCTCAGGTTCCGGCCCCGACTCCACACAAGGACTGAGGCCACGGCATGGACGGGAGAGGAATCCCGAGAGGTCCCCTAGCAACTCGCATGGGGACTGGCCTTTCCTGAGGCCACCAGAGCGGGTCCCTGAGGTCCCCGTCGTAACTCCAGAAGACCTGCCGCAACTCGAGAAAATCCAGAAGGTTCTCCCCTCCAGGCGAGATGAGGCCCATTTCCGCTGAGGCGTCTCGAGGCTGATCACACCTCACCTCTGGAACTTCGAAAGGGTCCTTCACACCCTTGGTGCAAATCAAGAAGTTCCCCGACATACCCGTATCCACTCGAGAGGAATCACGAGGGTCCCGCCCACATCCAGAGGAGCCCCGTTTCCGCCTCGTAGCTCGAGATGAGGGATCCTTTCCCTGCTTCGCCGGGAAAGAGTTCCCGGCGTTCCCGTCGCATCTCAAGAGGAGGCCCTCTCAACAGGAACGGCGAGAGGAACTCCAGGGTCGTGCCACCATTCCAAGAGTCCCCCAGATGTCTCAGTCCATTCCAGAGGAACCTCTTTTCCCTTCACCGGCTCGTCTTTCACGCCGTGGATCGACTCACACCAAGGTGGCACCTGGCACAGCCCTGTGGGAAAGCCTCGTGGGAAAGCCTCGAGGGACAGCCACGAGGGAAAGCCACAGATCCCTTGATCCACGTGACAGGAAGCGTGACACTACTGCTGCAGCTCGGGAGGAAAGCGCACGTGCATGCCCCACCTCGAGACGAGGCCTGACTCCCCAGGGGAGACTCAGAAGCACCCCAAGATCCATGGCAACACTGGAGAGGAATCCTCAGGTTCCGGCCCCGACTCCACACAAGGACTGAGGCCCCGGCATGGACGGGAGAGGAATCCCGAGAGGTCCCCTAGCAACTCGCATGGGGACTGGCCTTTCCTGAGGCCAAGAGAGCGGGTCCCTGAGGACCCGTCGTAACTCGAGAAGACCTGCCGCAACTCGAGAAAATCCAGGAGGTTCTCCCCTCCAGGCGAGATGAGGCCCATTTCCGCTGAGGCGTCTCGAGGCTGATCACACCTCACCTCTGGAACTTCGAAAGGGTCCTTCACACCCTTGGCGCAAATCAAGAAGTACCCCGACTTAGCCGTCTCCACTCGAGAGGAATCACGAGGGTCCCGCCCACATCCAGAGGAGCCCCGTTTCCGCCTCGTAGCTCGAGATGAGGGATCCTTTCCCTGCTTCGCCGGGAAAGAGTTCCCGGCGTTCCCGTCGCATCTCAAGAGGAGGCCCTCTCAACAGGAATGGCGAGAGGAACTCCAGGGTCGTGCCACCATTCCAAGAGTCCCCCAGATGTCTCAGTCCATTCCAGAGGAACCTCTTTTCCCTTCACCGGCTCGTCTTTCACGCCGAGGATCGACTCACACCAAGGTGGCACCTGGCACAGCCCTGTGGGAAAGCCTCGTGGAAAGCCTCGAGGGACAGCCTCGAGGGAAAGCCAAAGATCCCTTGATCCACGTGACAGGAAGCGTGACACTACTGCTGCAGCTCGGGAGGAAAGTGCACGTGCATGCCCCACCTCGAGACGAGGCCTGACTCCCCAGGGGAGACTCAGAAGCACCCCAAGATCCATGGCAACACTGGAGAGGAATCCTCAGGTTCCGGCCCCGACTCCACACAAGGACTGAGGCCCCGGCATGGACGGGAGAGGAATCCCGAGAGGTCCCCTAGCAACTCGCATGGGGACTGGCCTTTCCTGAGGCCACCAGAGCGGGTCCCTGAGGTCCCCGTCGTAACTCGAGAAGACCTGCCGCAACTCGAGAAAATCCAGGAGGTTCTCCCCTCCAGGCGAGATGAGGCCCATTTCCGCTGAGGCGTCTCGAGGCTGATCACACCTCACCTCTGGAACTTCGAAAGGGTCCTTCACACCCTTGGTGCAAATCAAGAAGTTCCCCGACATACCCGTCTCCACTCGAGAGGAATCACGAGGGTCCCGCCCACATCCAGAGGAGCCCCGTTTCCGCCTCGTAGCTCGAGATGAGGGATCCTTTCCCTGCTTCGTCGGGAAAGAGTTCCCGGCGTTCCCGTCGCATCTCAAGAGGAGGCCCTCTCAACAGGAACGGCGAGAGGAACTCCAGGGTCGTGCCACCATTCCAAGAGTCCCCCAGATGTCTCAGTCCATTCCAGAGGAACCACTTTTCCCTTCACCGGCTCGTCTTTCACGCCGAGGATCGACTCACACCAAGGTGGCACGTGGCACAGCCCTGTGGGAAAGCCTCGTGGGAAAGCCTCGCGGGACAGCCTCGAGGGAAAGCCACAGATCCCTTGATCCACGTGACAGGAAGCGTGACACTACTGCTGTAGCTCGGGAGGAAAGCGCACGTGCATGCCCCCACTCGAGACGAGGCCTGACTCCCCTTGGGAGACTCAGAAGCACCCCAAGATCCATGGCAACACTGGAGAGGAATCCTCAGATTCCGGCCCCGACTCCACACAAGGACTGAGGCCCCGGCATGGACGGGAGAGGAATCCCAAGAGGTCCCCTAGCAACTCGCATGGGGACTGGCCTTTCCTGAGGCCACCAGAGCGGGTCCCTGTGGTCCCCGTCGTAACTCGAGAAGACCTGCCGCAACTCGAGAAAATCCAGGAGGTTCTCCCCTCCAGGCGAGATGAGGCCCATTTCCGCTGAGGCGTCTCGAGGCTGATCACACCTCACCTCTGGAACTTCGAAAGGGTCCTTCACACCCTTGGTGCAAATCAAGAAGTTCCCCGACATACCCGTCTTCACTCGAGAGGAATCACGAGGGTCCCGCCCACATCCAGAGGAGCCCCGTTTCCGCCTCGTAGCTCGAGATGAGGGATCCTTTCCCTGCTTCGTCGGGAAAGAGTTCCCGGTGTTCCCGTCGCATCTCAAGAGGAGGCCCTCTCAACAGGAACGGCGAGAGGAACTCCAGGGTCGTGCCACCATTCCAAGAGTCCCCCAGATGTCTCAGTCCATTCCAGAGGAACCTCTTTTCCCTTCACCGGCTCGTCTTTCACGCCGAGGATCGACTCACACCAAGGTGGCACCTGGCACAGCCCTGTGGGAAAGCCTCGTGGGAAAGCCTCGAGGGACAGCCTCGAGGGAAAGCCACAGATCCCTTGATCCACGTGACAGGAAGCGTGACACTACTGCTGCAGCTCGGGAGGAAAGCGCACGTTCATGCCCACCTCGAGACGATGCCTGACTCCCCTGGGGAGACTCAGAAGCACCCCAAGATCCATGGCAACACTGGAGAGGAATCCTCAGGTTCCGGCCCCGACTCCACACAAGGACTGAGGCCCCGGCATGGACGGGAGAGGAATCCCGAGAGGTCCCCTAGCAACTCGCATGGGGACTGGCCTTTCCTGAGGCCACCAGAGCGGGTCCCTGAGGTCCCCGTCGTAACTCGAGAAGACCTGCCGCAACTCGAGAAAATCCAGGAGGTTCTCCCCTCCAGGCGAGATGAGGCCCATTTCCGCTGAGGCGTCTCGAGGCTGATCACACCTCACCTCTGGAACTTCGAAAGGGTCCTTCACACCCTTGGTGCAAATCAAGAAGTTCCCCGACATACCCGTCTTCACTCGAGAGGAATCACGAGGGTCCCGCCCACATCCAGAGGAGCCCCGTTTCCGCCTCGTAGCTCGAGATGAGGGATCCTTTCCCTGCTTCGTCGGGAAAGAGTTCCCGGTGTTCCCGTCGCATCTCAAGAGGAGGCCCTCTCAACAGGAACGGCGAGAGGAACTCCAGGGTCGTGCCACCATTCCAAGAGTCCCCCAGATGTCTCAGTCCATTCCAGAGGAACCTCTTTTCCTTTCACCGGCTCGTCTTTCACGCCGAGGATCGACTCACACCAAGGTGGCACGTGGGACAGACCTGTGGGAAAGCCTCGTGGGAAAGCCTCGAGGGACAGCCTCGAGGGAAAGCCACAGATCCCTTGATCCACGTGACAGGAAGCGTGACACTACTGCTGCAGCTCGGGAGGAAAGCGCACGTGCATGCCCACCTCGAGACGAGGCCTGACTCCCCAGGGGATACTCAGAAGCACCCCAAGATCCATGGCAACACTGGAGAGGAATCCTCAGGTTCCGGCCCCGACTCCACACAAGGACTGAGGCCCCGGCATGGACGGGAGAGGAATCCCGAGAGGTCCCCTAGCAACTCGCATGGGGACTGGCCTTTCCTGAGGCCACCAGAGCGGGTCCCTGAGGTCCCCGTCGTAACTCGAGAATACCTGCCGCAACTCGAGAAAATCCAGGAGGTTCTCCCCTCCAGGCGAGATGAGGCCCATTTCCGCTGAGGCGTCTCGAGGCTGATCACACCTCACCTCTGGAACTTCGAAAGGGTCCTTCACACCCTTGGCGCAAATCAAGAAGTTCCCCGACCTAGCCGTCTCCACTCGAGAGGAATCACGAGGGTCCCGCCCACATCCAGAGGAGCCCCGTTTCCGCCTCGTAGCTCGAGATGAGGGATCCTTTCCCTGCTTCGCCGGGAAAGAGTTCCCGGCTTTCCCATCGCATCTCAAGAGGAGGCCCTCTCAACAGGAACGGCGAGAGGAACTCCAGGGTCGTGCCACCATTCCAAGAGTCCCCCAGATGTCTCAGTCCATTCCAGAGGAACCTCTTTTCCCTTCACCGGCTCGTCTTTCACGCCGTGGATCGACTCACACCAAGGTGGCACCTGGCACAGCCCTGTGGGAAAGCCTCGTGGGAAAGCCTCGAGGGACAGCCTCGAGGGAAAGCCACAGATCCCTTGATCCACGTGACAGGAAGCGTGACACTACTGCTGCAGCTCGGGAGGAAAGCGCACGTGCATGCCCCACCTCGAGACGAGGCCTGACTCCCCCGGGGAGACTCAGAAGCACCCCAAGATCCATGGCAACACTGGAGAGGAATCCTCAGGTTCCGGCCCCGAATCCACACAAGGACTGAGGCCCCGGCATGGACGGGAGAGGAATCCCGAGAGGTCCCCTAGGAACTCGCATGGGGACTGGCCTTTTCTGAGGCCACCAGAGCGGGTCCCTGTGGTCCCCGTCGTAGCTCGAGAAGACCTGCCGCAACTCGAGAAAATCCAGGAGGTTCTCCCCTCCAGGCGAGATGAGGCCCATTTCCGCTGAGGCATCTCGAGGCTGATCACACCTCACCTCTGGAACTTCGAAAGGGTCCTTCACACCCTTGGTGCAAATCAAGAAGTTCCCCGACCTAGCCGTCTCCACTCGAGAGGAATCACGAGGGTCCCGCCCACATCCAGAGGAGCCCCGTTGCCGCCTCGTAGCTCGAGATGAGGGATCCTTTCCCTGCTTCGTCGGGGAAGAGTTCCCGGCCTTCCCGTCGCATCTCAAGAGGAGGCCCTCTCAACAGGAACGGCGAGAGGAACTCCAGGGTCGTGCCACCATTCCAAGAGTCCCCCAGACGTCTCAGTCCATTCCAGAGGATCCTCTTTTCCCTTCACCGGCTCGTCTTTCACGCCGAGGATCGACTCACACCAAGGTGGCACGTGGCACAGCCCTGTGGGAAAGCCTCGTGGGAAAGCCTCGAGGGACAGCCACGAGGGAAAGCAACAGATCCCTTGATCCACGTGACAGGAAGCGTGACACTACTGCTGCAGCTCGGGAGGAAAGCGCACGTGCATGCCCTCCTCGAGATGAGGCCTGACTCCCCTGGGGAGACTCAGAAGCACCCCAAGATCCATGGCAACACTGGAGAGGAATCCTGAGGTTCTGGCCCCGACTCCACACAAGGACTGAGGCCCCGGCATGGACGGGTGAGGAATCCCGAAAGGTCCCCTAACAACTCGCATGGAGACTGGCCTTTCCAGAGGCCACCAGAGCGGGTCCCTGAGGTCCCCGTCGTAACTCGAGAAGACCTGCCGCAACTCGAGAAAATCCAGGAGGTTCTCCCCTCCAGGCGAGATGAGGCCCATTTCTGCTGAGGCGTCTCGAGGCTGATCACACCTCACCTCTGGAACTTCGAAAGGGTCCTTCACACCCTTGGCGCAAATCAAGAAGTTCCCCGACCTAGCCGTCTCCACTCGAGAGGAATCACGAGGGTCCCGCCCACATCCAGAGGAGCCCCGTTTCCGCCTCGTAGCTCGAGATGAGGGATCCTTTCCCTGCTTCGCCGGGAAAGAGTTCCCGGCGTTCCCGTCGCATCTCAAGAGGAGGCCCTCTCAACAGGAACGGCGAGAGGAACTCCAGGGTCGTGCCACCATTCCAAGAGTCCCCCAGATGTCTCAGTCCATTCCAGAGGAACCTCTTTTCCCTTCACCGGCTCGTCTTTCACGCCGAGGATCGAGTCACACCAAGGTGGCACCTGGCACAGCCCTGTGGGAAAGCCTCGTGGGAAAGCCTCGAGGGACAGCCTCGAGGGAAAGCCACAGATCCCTTGATCCACGTGACAGGAAGCGTGACACTACTGCTGCAGCTCGGGAGGAAAGCGCACGTGCATGCCCCAACTCGAGACGAGGCCTGACTCCCCTGGGGATACTCAGAAGCACCCCAAGATCCATGGCAACACTGGAGAGGAATCCTCAGGTTCCGGCCCCGAATCCACACAAGGACTGAGGCCCCGACATGGACGGGAGAGGAATCCCGAGAGGTCCCCTAGCAACTCGCATGGGGACTGTCCTTTCCTGAGGCCACCAGAGCGGGTCCCTGAGGTTCCCGTCGTAACTCGAGAAGACCTGCCGCAACTCGAGAAAATCCAGGAGGTTCTCCCCTCCAGGCGAGATGAGGCCCATTTCCGCTGAGGCGTCTCGAGGCTGATCACACCTCACCTCTGGAACTTCGAAAGGGTCCTTCACACCCTTGGTGCAAATCAAGAAGTTCCCCGGCATACCCGTCTCCACTCGAGAGGAATCACGAGGGTCCCGCCCACATCCAGAGGAGCCCCGTTTCCGCCTCGTAGCTCGAGATGAGGGATCCTTTCCCTGCTTCGTCGGGAAAGAGTTCCCGGCGTTCCCGTCGCATCTAAAGAGGAGGCCCTCTCAACAGGAATGGCGAGAGGAACTCCAGGGTCGTGCCACGATTCCAAGAGTCCCCCAGATGTCTCAGTCCATTCCAGAGGAACCTCTTTTCCCTTCACCGGCTCGTCTTTCACGCCGAGGATCGACTCACACCAAGGTGGCACGTGGCACAGCCCTGTGGGAAAGGCTCGTGGGAAAGCCTCGAGGGACAGCCTCCAGGGAAAGCCACAGATCCCTTGATCCACGTGACAGGAAGCGTGACACTACTGCTGCAGCTCGGGAGGAAAGCGCACGTGCATGCCCCACCTCGAGACGAGGCCTGACTCCCCAGGGGAGACTAAGAAGCACCCCAAGATCCATGGCAACACTGGAGAGGAATCCTAAGTTTCCGGCCCCGACTCCACACAAGGACTGAGGCCCCGGCATGGACGGGAGAGGAATCCCGAGAGGTCCCCTAGCAACTCGCATGGGGACTGGCCTTTCCTGAGGCCACCAGAGCGGGTCCCTGAGGTCCCCGTCGTAACTCGAGAAGACCTGCCACAACTCGAGAAAATCCAGGAGGTTCTCCCCTCCAGGCGAGATGAGGCCCATTTCTGCTGAGGCGTCTCGAGGCTGATCACACCTCACCTCTGGAACTTCGAAAGGGTCCTTCACACCCTTGGCGCAAATCAAGAAGTTCCCCGACCTAGCCGTCTCCACTCGAGAGGAATCACGAGGGTCCCGCCCACATCCAGAGGAGCCCCGTTTCCGCCTCGTAGCTCGAGATGAGGGATCCTTTCCCTGCTTCGCCGGGAAAGAGTTCCCGGCGTTCCCGTCGCATCTCAAGAGGAGGCCCTCTCAACAGGAACGGCGAGAGGAACTCCAGGGTCGTGCCACCATTCCAAGAGTCCCCCAGATGTCTCAGTCCATTCCAGAGGAACCTCTTTTCCCTTCACCGGCTCGTCTTTCACGCCGAGGATCGACTCACACCAAGGTGGCACCTGGCACAGCCCTGTGGGAAAGCCTCGTGGGAAAGCCTCGAGGGACAGCCTCGAGGGAAAGCCACACATCCCTTGATCCACGTGACAGGAAGCGTGACACTACTGCTGCAGCTCGGGAGGAAAGCGCACGTGCATGCCCCCACTCGAGACGAGGCCTGACTCCCCTGGGGAGACTCAGAAGCACCCCAAGATCCATGGCAACACTGGAGAGGAATCCTCAGGTTCCGGCCCCGACTCCACACAAGGACTGAGGCCCCGGCATGGACGGGAGAGGAATCCCGAGAGGTCCGCTAGCAACTCGCATGGGGACTGGCCTTTCCTGAGGCCACCAGAGCGGGTCCCTGAGGTCCCCGTCGTAACTCGAGAAGACCTGCCGCAACTCGAGAAAATCCAGGAGGTTCTCCCCTCCAGGCGAGATGAGGCCCATTTCCGCTGAGGCGTCTCGAGGCTGATCACACCTCACCTCTGGAACTTCGAAAGGGTCCTTCACACCCTTGGCGCAAATCAAGAAGTTCCCCGAGCTAGCCGTCTCCACTCGAGAGGAATCACGAGGGTCCCGCCCACATCCAGAGGAGCCCCGTTTCCGCCTCGTAGCTCGAGATGAGGGATCCTTTCCCTGCTTCGCCGGGAAAGAGTTCCCGGCGTTCCCGTCGCATCTCAAGAGGAGGCCCTCTAAACAGGAACGGCGAGAGGAACTCCAGGGTCGTGCCACCATTCCAAGAGTCCCCCAGATGTCTCAGTCCATTCCAGAGGAACCTCTTTTCCCTTCACCAGCTCGTCTTTCACACCGAGGATCGACTCACACCAAGGTGGCACCCGGCACAGCCCTGTGGGAAAGCCTCGTGGGAAAGCCTCGAGGGACAGCCTCGAGGGAAAGCCACAGATCCCTTGATCCACGTGACAGGAAGCGTGACACTACTGCTGCAGCTCGGGAGGAAAGCGCACGTGCATGCCCCCACTCGAGACGAGGCCTGACTCCCCTGGGGAGACTCAGAAGCACCCCAAGATCCATGGCAACACTGGAGAGGAATCCTCAGGTTCCGGCCCCGACTCCACACAAGGACTGAGGCCCCGGCATGGACGGGAGAGGAATCCCGAGAGGTCCCCTAGCAACTCGCATGGGGACTGGCCTTTCCTGAGGCCACCAGAGCGGGTCCCTGAGGTCCCCGTCGTAACTCGAGAAGACCTGCCGCAACTCGAGAAAATCCAGGAGGTTCTCCCCTCCAGGCGAGATGAGGCCCATTTCCGCTGAGGCGTCTCGAGGCTGATCACACCTCACCTCTGGAACTTCGAAAGGGTCCTTCACACCCTTGGTGCAAATCAAGAAGTTCCCCGACCTATCCGTCTCCACTCGAGAGGAATCACGAGGGTCCCGCCCACATCCAGAGGAGCCCCGTTTCCGCCTCGTAGCTCAAGATGAGGGATCCTATCCCTGCTTCGTCGGGAAAGAGTTCCCGGCCTTCCCGTCGCATCTCAAGAGGTGGCCCTCTCAACAGGAACGGCGAGAGGAACTCCAGGGTCGTGCCACCATTCCAAGAATCCCCCAGATGTCTCAGTCCATTCCAGAGGAACCTCTTTTCCCTTCACCGGCTCGTCTTTCATGCCGAGGATCGACTCACACCAAGGTGGCACGTGGCACAGCCCTGTGGGAAAGCCTCGTGGGAAAGCCTCGAGGGACAGCCTCGAGGGAAAGCCACAGATCCCTTGATCCACGTGACAGGAAGCGTGACACTACTGCTGCAGCTCGGGAGGAAAGCGCACGTGCATGCCCCCACTCGAGACGAGGCCTGACTCCCCTGGGGAGACTCAGAAGCACCCCAAGATCCATGGCAACACTGGATAGGAATACTCAGGTTCCTGCCCCGACTCCACACAAGGACTGAGGCCCCGGCATGGACGGGAGAGGAATCCCGAGAGGTCCCTTAGCAACTCGCATGGGGACTGGCCTTTCCTGAGGCCACCAGAGCGGGTCCCTGAGGTCCCCGTCGTAACTCGAGAAGACCTGCTGCAACTCGAGAAAATCCAGGAGGTTCTCCCCTCCAGGAGAGATGAGGCCCATTTCCGATGAGACGTCTCGAGGCTGACCACAGCTCACCACTGCAATTCGAAAGGGTCCTTCAAACCCTTGGTGCAAATCAAGAACTTCCCCGACATACCCGTCTCCACTCGAGAGGAATCACGAGGGTCCCGCCCACATCCAGAGGAGCCCCGTTTCCGCCTCGTAGCTCGAGATGAGGGATCCTTTCCCTGCTTCGTCGGGAAAGAGTTCCCGGCCTTCCCGTCGCATCTGAAGAGGAGGCCCTTTCAACAGGAACGGCGAGAGGAACTCCAGGGTCGTGCCACCATTCCAAGAGTCCCCCAGATATCTCAGTCCATTCCAGAGGAACCTCTTTTCCCTTCACCGGCTCGTCTTTCACGCCGAGGATCGACTCACACCAAGGTGGCACGTGGCACAGCCCTGTGGGAAAGCCTCGTGGGAAAGCCTAGAGGGACAGCCTCGAGGGAAAGCCACATATCCCTTGACCCACGTGACAGGAAGCGTGACACTACTGCTGCAGCTCGGGAGGAATGCGCACGTGCATGCCCCCACTCGAGACGAGTCCTGACTCCCCTGGGGAGACTCAGAAGCACCCCAAGATTCATGGCAACACTGGAGAGGAATCCTCAGGTTCCAGCCCCGACTCCACACAAGGTCTTAGGCACCGGCATGGACGGGAGAGGAATCCCGACATGGCCCCTGGTAACTCGCATGGCGACTGGCCTTTCCTGAGGCCACCAGAGCGGGTCCCTGAGGTCCCTGTCGTAACTCGAGAAGACCTGCCGCAACTCGAGAAAATCCAGGAGGTTCTCCCCTCCAGGCGAGGTGAGGCCCATTTCCGCTGAGGCGTCTCGAGGCTGATCACACCTCACCTCTGGAACTTCGAAAGGGTCCTTCACACCGTTGGTGCACATCAAGAAGTTCCCCGACATACCCGTCTCCACTCGAGAGGAATCACGAGGTCCCGCCCACATCCAGAGGAGCCCCGTTTCCGCCTCGTAGCTCGAGATGAGGGATCCTTTCCCTGCTTCGTCGGGAAAGAGTTCCCGGCGTTCCCGTCGCATCTCAAGAGGAGGCCCTCTCAACAGGAACGGCGAGAGGAACTCCAGGTTCGTGCCACCATTTCAAGAGTCCCCCAGGTGTCTCAGTCCATTCCAGAGGAACCACTTTTCCCTTCACCGGCTCGTCTTTCACGCCGAGGATCGACTCACACCAAGGTGGCACGTGGCACAGCCCTGTGGGAAATCCTGGTGGGAAAGCCTCGCGGGAAAGCCACAGATCCCTTGATCCACGTGACAGGAAGCGTGACACTACTGCTGCAGTTCGGGAGGAAAGCGCATGTGCATGCCCCCACTCGAGACGAGGCCTGACTCCCATAGGGAGACTCAGAAGCACCCCAAGATCCATGGCAACACTGGAGAGGAATCCTCAGGTTCCGGCCCCGACTCCACACAAGGACTTAGGCCCCGGCATGGACGGGAGAGGAATCCCGAGATGGCCCCTGGCAACTCGCATGGGCACTGGCCTTTCCTGAGGCCACCAGAGCGGGTCCCTGAGGTACACGTCGTAACTCGAGAAGACCTGCCGCAACTCGAGAAAGTCCAGGAGGTTCTCCCCTCCAGGCGAGATAAAGCCCATTTCTGCTGAGGCGTCTCGAGGATGATCACACCTCACCTCTGGAACTTCAAAAGGGTCCTTCACACCCTTGATGCACATCAAGAAGTTCCCCGACATACCCGTCTCCACACGAGATGAATCACGAGGGTCCCGCCCACATCCAGAGTAGCCCCGTTTCCGCCTCGTAGCTCGAGATGAGGTATCCTTTCCCTGCTTCGTCGGGAAAGAGTTCCTGGACTTCCCGTCGCATCTGAAGAGGAGGCCCTTTCAACAGGAACGGCGAGAGGAACTCCAGGGTCGTGCCACCATTCCAAGAGTCCCCCAGATGTCTCAGTCCATTCCAGAGGAACCTCTTTTCCCTTCACCGGCTCGTCTTTCATGCCGAGGATTGACTCACACCAAGGTGGCACGTGGCACAGCCCTGTGGGAAAGCCTCGTGGGAAAGCCTCGAGGGACAGCCTCGAGGGAAAGCCACAGATCCCTTGATCCACGTGACAGGAAGCGTGACACTACTGCTGCAGCTCGGGAGGAAAGCGCACGTGCATGCCCCCACTCGAGACGAGGCCTGACTCCCCTGGGGAGACTCAGAAGCACCCCAAGATCCATGGCAACACTGGAGAGGAATCCTCAGGTTCCGGCCCCGACTCCACACAAGGACTGAGGCCCCGGCATGGACGGGAGAGGAATCCCGAGAGGTCCCCTATCAACTCTCATGGGGACTGGCCTTTCCTGAGTCCACCAGAGCGGGTCCCTGAGGTCCCCGTAGTAACTCGAGAAGACCTGCCGCAACTCGAGAAAATCCAGGAGGTTCTCCCCTCCAGGCGAGATGAGGCCCATTTCCGCTGAGGCGTCTCGAGGCTGATCACACCTCACCTCTGGAACTTCGAAAGGGTCCTTCACACCCTTGGTGCAAATCAAGAAGTTCCCCGACCTATCCGTCTCCACTCGAGAGGAATCACGTGGGTCCCGCCCACATCCAGAGGAGCCCCGTTTCCGCCTCGTAGCTCGAGATGAGGGATCCTTTCCCTGCTTCGTCGGGAAAGAGTTCCCGGCGTTCCCGTCGCATCTCAAGAGGAGGCCCTCTCTACAGGAACGGCTAGAGGAACTCCAGGGTCGTGCCACCATTCCAAGAGTCCCCCAGATGTCTCAGTCCATTCCAGAGGAACCTCTTTTCCCTTCACCGGCTCGTCTTTCACGCCGAGGATCGACTCACACCAAGGTGGCACGTGGCACAGCCCTGTGGGAAAGCCTCGTGGGAAAGCCTCGAGGGACAGCCTCGAGGGAAAGCCACAGATCCCTTGATCCACGTGACAGGAAGCGTGATACTACTGCTGCAGCTCGGGAGGAAAGCGCACGTGCATGCCCCCACTCGAGACGAGGCCTGACTCCCCTGAGGAGACTCAGAAGCACCCCAAGATCCATGGCAACACTGGAGAGGAATCCTCAGGTTCCGGCCCCGACTCCACACAAGGACTGAGGCCCCGGCATGGACGGGAGAGGAATCCCGAGAGGTCCCCTAGCAACTCTCATGGGGACTGGCCTTTCCTGAGTCCACCAGATCGGGTCCCTGAGGTCCCCGTAGTAACTCGAGAAAACCTGCCGCAACTCGAGAAAATCCAGGAGGTTCTCCCCTCCAGGCGAGATGAGGCCCATTTCCGCTGAGGCGTCTCGAGGCTGATCACACCTCACCTCTGGAACTTCGAAAGGGTCCTTCACACCCTTGGTGCAAATCAAGAAGTTCCCCGACCTATCCGTCTCCACTCGAAAGGAATCACGTGGGTCCCGCCCACATCCAGAGGAGCCCCGTTTCCGCCTCGTAGCTCGAGATGAGGGATCCTTTCCCTGCTTCGTCGGGAAAGAGTTCCCGGCCTTCCCGTCGCAACTCAAGAGGAGGCCCTCTCTACAGGAACGGCGAGAGGAACTCCAGGGTCGTGCCACCATTCCAAGAGTCCCCCAGATGTCTCAGTCCATTCCAGAGGAACCTCTTTTCCCTTCACCGGCTCGTCTTTCACGCCGAGGATCGACTCACACCAAGGTGGCACGTGGAACAGCCCTGTGGGAAAGCCTCGTGGGAAAGCCTCGAGGGACAGCCTCGAGGGAAAGCCACAGATCCCTTGATCCACGTGACAGGAAGCGTGACACTACTGCTGCAGCTCGGGAGGAAAGCGCACGTGCATGCCCCCACTCAAGACGAGGCCTGACTCCCCTGGGGAGACTCAGAAGCACCCCAAGATCCATGGCAACACTGGAGAGGAATCCTCAGGTTCCGGCCCCGACTCCACACAAGGACCGAGGCCCTGGCATGGACGGGAGAGGAATCCCGAGAGGTCCCCTAGCAACTCGCATGGGGACTGGCCTTTCCTGAGGCCACCAGAGCGGGTCCCTGTGGTCCCCGTCGTAACTCGAGAAGACCTGCCGCAACTCGAGAAAATCCAGGAGGTTCTCCCCTCCAGGCGAGATGAGGCCCATTTCCGCTGAGGCGTCTCGAGGCTGATCACACCTCACCTCTGGAACTTCGAAAGGGTCCTTCACACCCTTGGTGCAAATCAAGAAGTTCCCCGACCTATCCGTCTCCACTCGAGAGGAATCACGTGGGTCCCGCCCACATCCAGAGGAGCCCCGTGTCCGCCTCGTAGCTCGAGATGAGGGATCCTTTCCCTGCTTCGTCGGGAAAGATTTCCCGGCGTTCCCGTCGCATCTCAAGAGGAGGCCCTCTCAACAGGAACGGCGAGTGGAACTCCAGGGTCGTGCCACCATTCCAAGAGTCCCCCAGATGTCTCAGTCCATTCCAGAGGAACCTCTTTTCCCTTCAGCGGCTCGTCTTTCACGCCGAGGATCGACTCACACCAAGGTGGCACGTGGAACAGCCCTGTGGGAAAGCCTCGTGGGAAAGCCTCGAGGGACAGCCTCGAGGGAAAGCCACAGATCCCTTGATCCACGTGAGAGGAAGCGTGACACTACTGCTGCAGCTCGGGAGGAAAGCGCACGTGCATGCCCCCACTCGAGACGAGGCCTGACTCCCCTGGGGAGACTCAGAAGCACCCCAAGATCCATGGCAACACTGGAGAGGAATCCTCAGGTTCCGGCCCCGACTCCACACAAGGACTGAGGCCCCGGCATGGACGGGAGAGGAATCCCGAGAGGTCCCCTAGCAACTCTCATGGGGACTGGCCTTTCCTGAGTCCACCAGAGCGGGTCCCTGAGGTCCCCGTAGTAACTCGAGAAGACCTGCCGCAACTCGAGAAAATCCAGGAGGTTCTCCCCTCCAGGCGAGATGAGGCCCATTTCCGCTGAGGCGTCTCGAGGCTGATCACACCTCACCTCTGGAACTTCGAAAGGGTCCTTCACACCCTTGGTGCAAATCAAGAAGTTCCCCGACCTATCCGTCTCCACTCGAGAGGAATCACGTGGGTCCCGCCCACATCCAGAGGAGCCCCGTTTCCGCCTCGTAGCTCGAGATGAGGGATCCTTTCCCTGCTTCGTCGGGAAAGAGTTCCCGGCCTTCCCGTCGCATCTCAAGAGGAGGCCCTCTCTACAGGAACGGCGAGAGGAACTCCAGGGTCGTGCCACCATTCCAAGAGTCCCCCAGATGTCTCAGTCCATTCCAGAGGAACCTCTTTTCCGTTCACCGGCTCGTCTTTCACGCCGAGGATCGACTCACACCAAGGTGGCACGTGGAACAGCCCTGTGGGAAAGCCTCGTGGGAAAGCCTCGAGGGACAGCCTCGAGGGAAAGCCACAGATCCCTTGATCCACGTGACAGGAAGCGTGACACTACTGCTGCAGCTCGGGAGGAAAGCGCACGTGCATGCCCCCACTCAAGACGAGGCCTGACTCCCCTGGGGAGACTCAGAAGCACCCCAAGATCCATGGCAACACTGGAGAGGAATCCTCAAGTTCCGGCCCCGACTCCACACAAGGACCGAGGCCCTGGCATGGACGGGAGAGGAATCCCGAGAGGTCCCCTAGCAACTCGCATGGGGACTGGCCTTTCCTGAGGCCACCAGAGCGGGTCCCTGTGGTCCCCGTCGTAACTCGAGAAGACCTGCCGCAACTCGAGAAAATCCATGAGGTTCTCCCCTCCAGGCGAGATGAGGCCCATTTCCGCTGAGGCGTCTCGAGGCTGATCACACCTCACCTCTGGAACTTCGAAAGGGTCCTTCACACCCTTGGTGCAAATCAAGAAGTTCCCCGACCTATCCGTCTCCACTCGAGAGGAATCACGTGGGTCCCGCCCACATCCAGAGGAGCCCCGTGTCCGCCTCGTAGCTCGAGATGAGGGATCCTTTCCCTGCTTCGTCGGGAAAGATTTCCCGGCGTTCCCGTCGCATCTCAAGAGGAGGCCCTCTCAACAGGAACGGCGAGTGGAACTCCAGGGTCGTGCCACCATTCCAAGAGTCCCCCAGATGTCTCAGTCCATTCCAGAGGAACCTCTTTTCGCTTCAGCGGCTCGTCTTTCACGCCGAGGATCGACTCACACCAAGGTGGCACGTGGCACAGCCCTGTGGGAAAGCCTCGTGGGAAAGCCTCGAGGGACAGCCTCGAGGGAAAGCCACAGATCCCTTAATCCAAGTGACAGGAAGCGTGACACTATTGCTGCAGCTCGGGAGGAAAGCGCACGTGCATGCCCCCACTGGAGACGAGGCCTGACTCCCCTGGGGAGACTCAGAAGCACCCCAAGATCCATGGCAACACTGGAGAGGAATCCTCAGGTTCCGGCCCCGACTCCACACAAGGACTGAGGCCCCGGCATGGACGGGAGAGGAATCCCGAGATGTCCCCTAGCAACTCGCATGGGGACTGGCCTTTCCTGAGGCCACCAGAGCGGGTCCCTGAGGTCCCCGTCGTAACTCGAGGAGACCTGCCGCAACTCGAGAAAATCCAGGAGGTTCTCCCCTCCAGGCGAGATGAGGCCCATTTCCGCTGAGGCGTCTCGAGGCTGATCACACCTCACCTCTGGAAATTCGAAAGGGTCTTTCACACCCTTGGTGCAAATCAAGAAGTTCCCCGACATACCCGTCTCCACTCGAGAGGAATCACGAGGGTCCCGCCCACATCCAGAGGAGCCCCGTTTCCGCCTCGTAGCTCAAGATGAGGGATCCTATCCCTGCTTCGTCGGGAAGAGTTCCCGGCCTTCCCGTCGCATCTCAAGAGGTGGCCCTCTCAACAGGAACGGCGAGAGGAACTCCAGGGTCGTGCCACCATTCCAAGAATCCCCCAGATGTCTCAGTCCATTCCAGAGGAACCTCTTTTCCCTTCACCGGCTCGTCTTTCATGCCGAGGATCGACTCACACCAAGGTGGCACGTGGCACAGCCCTGTGGGAAAGCCTCGTGGGAAAGCCTCGAGGGACAGCCTCGAGGGAAAGCCACAGATCCCTTGATCCACGTGACAGGAAGCGTGACACTACTGCTGCAGCTCGGGAGGAAAGCGCACGTGCATGCCCCCACTCGAGACGAGGCCTGACTCCCCAGGGGAGACTCAGAAGAACCCAAAGATCCATGGCAACACTGGAGAGGAATCCTCAGGTTCCGGCCCCGACTCGACAGAAGGTTCTAGGCCCCGGCATGGACGGGAGAGGAATCCCGAGATGGCCCCGGGCAACTCGCATGGGGACTGGCCTTTCCTGAGGCCACCAGAGCGGGTCCCTGAGGTCCCCGTCTTAACTCGAGAAGACCTGCCGCAACTCGAGGAAATCCAGGAGGTTCTCCCCTCCAGGCGAGGTGAGGCCCATTTCCGCTGAGGCGTCTCGAGGCTGATCACACCTCAACTCTGGAACTTCGAAAGGGTCCTTCACACCCTTGGTGCAAATCAAGAAGTTCCCCAACATACCCGTCTCCACTCGAGAGGAAACACGAGGGTCCCGCCCACATCCAGAGGAGCCCGGTTTCCGCCTCGTAGCTCGAGATGAGGGATCCTTTCCCTGCTTCGTCGGGAAAGAGTTCCCGGCCTTCCCGTCGCATCTCAAGAGGAGGCCCTCTCAACAGGAAGGGCGAGGGGAACTCCAGGGTCGTGCCACCATTCCACGAGTCCCCCAGATGTCTCAGTCCATTCCAGAGGATCCTCTTTTCCCTTCAACGGCTCGTCTTTCACGCCGAGGATCGATTTACACCAAGGTGGCACGTGGCACGGCCCTGTGGGAAAGCCTCGTGGTAAAGCCTCGAGGGACAGCCTCGAGGGAAAGCCACAAATCCCTTGATCCACGTGACAGGAAGCGTGACACTACTGCTGCAGCACGGGAGGAAAGCGCACGTGCATGCTCCCACTCGAGAGGAGGCCTGACTCCCCTGGGGAGACTCAGAAGCACCCCAAGATCCATGGCAACACTGGATAGGAATACTCAGGTTCCTGCCCCGACTCCACACAAGGACTGAGGCCCCGGCATGGACGGGAGAGGAATCCCGAGAGGTCCCTTAGCAACTCGCATGGGGACTGGCCTTTCCTGAGTCCACCAGAGCGGGTCCCTGTGGTCCCCGTCGTAACTCGAGAAGAAATGCCGCAACTCGAGAAAATCCAGGAGGTTCTCCCCTCCAGGCGAGATGAGGCCCATTTCCGCTGAGGCATCTCGAGGCTGATCACACCTCACCTCTGGAACTTCGAAAGGGTCCTTCACACCCTCGGTGCAAATCAAGAAGTTCCCCGACCTAGCCGTCTCCACTCGAGAGGAATCACGAGGGTGCCTCCCACATCCAGAGGAGCCCCGTTTCCACCTCGTAGCTCGAGATGAGGGATCCTTTCCCTGCTTCGTCGGGAAAGAGTTCCCGGCGTTCCCGTCGCATCTCAAGAGGAGGCCCTCTCAATAGGAACGGCGAGAGGAACTCCAGGGTCGTGCCACCATTCCAAGAGTCCCCCAGATGTCTCAGTCCATTCCAGAGGAACCTCATTTCCCTTCACTGGTTCGTCTTTCACGCCGAGGATCGACTCACACCAAGGTGGCACGTGGCACAGCCCTGTGGGAAAGCCTCGTGGGAAAGCCTCGAGGGACAGCCTCGAGGGAAAGCCACAGATCCCTTGATCCACGTGACAGGAAGCGTGACACTACTACTGCAGCTCGGGAGGAAAGCGCACGTGCATGCCCCCACTCGAGACGAGGCCTGACTCCCCTGGGGAGACTCAGAAGCACCCCAAGATCCATGGCAACACTGGAGAGGAATCCTCAGGTTCCGGCCCCGACTCCACACAAGGACTGAGGCCCCGGCATGGACGGGAGTGGAATCCCGAGAGGTCCCCTAGCAACTCGCATGGGCCTGGCCTTTCCTGAGGCCACCAGAGCGGGTCCCTGAGGTCCCCGTCGTAACTCGAGAAGACCTACCGCAACTCGAGAAAATCCAGGAGGTTCTCCCCTCCAGGCGAGATGAGGCCCATTTCCGCTGAGGCGTCTCGAGGCTGATCACACCTCACCTCTGGAACTTCGAAAGGGTCCTTCACACACTTGCTGCAAATCAAGAAGTTCCCCGACATACCCGTCTCCACTCGAGAGGAATCACGAGGGTCCCGCCCACATCCAGAGGAGCCCCGTTTCCGCCTCGTAGCTCGAGATGAGGGATCCTTTCCCTGCTTCGTCGGGAAAGATTTCCCGGCGTTCCCGTCGCATCTCAAGAGGAGGCCCTCTCAACAGGAACGGCGAGAGGAACTCCAGGGTCGTGCCACCATTCCAAGAGTCCCCCAGATGTCTCAGTCCATTCCAGAGGAACCTCTTTTCCCTTCACCGGCTCGTCTTTCACGCCGATTATCGACTCACACCAAGGTGGCACGTGGCACAGCCCTGTGGGAAAGCCTCGTGGGAAAGCCTCGAGGGACAGCCTCGAGGGAAAGCCACAGATCCCTTGATCCACGTGACAGGAAGCGTGACACTATTGCTGCAGCTCGGGAGGAAAGCGCACGTGCATGCCCCCACTCGAGACGAGGCCTGACTCCCCTGGGGAGACTCAGAAGCACTCCAAGATCCATGGCAACACTGGAGAGGAATCCTCAGGTTCCGGCCCCGACTCCACACAAGGACTGAGGCCCCGGCATGGACGGGAGAGGAATCCCGAGAGGTCCCCTAGCAACTCGCATGGGGACTGGCCTTTCCTGAGGCTACCAGAGCGGGTCCATGAGGTCCCCGTCGTAACTCGGGAAGACCTGCCGCAACTCGAGAAAATCCAGGAGGTTCTCCCCTCCAGGCGAGATGAGGCCCATTTCCGCTGAGGTGTCTCGAGGCTGATCACACCTCACCTCTGGAACTTCGAAAGGGTCCTTCACACCCTTGGTGCAAATCAAGAAGTTCCCCGACATACCCGTCTCAACTCGAGAGGAATCACGAGGGTCCCGCCCACATCCAGAGGAGCCCCGTGTCCGCCTCGTAGCTCGAGATGAGGGATCCTTTCCCTGCTTCGTCGGGAAAGAGTTCCCGGCGTTCCCGTCGCATCTCAAGAGGAGGCCCTCTCAACAGGAACGGCGAGAGGAACTCCAGGGTCGTGCCACCATTCCAAGAGTCCCCCAGATGTCTCAGTCCATTCCAGAGGAACCTCTTTTCCCTTCACCGGCTCGTCTTTCAGGCCGAGGATCGACTCACAACATGGTGGCACGTGGCACAGCCCTGTGGGAAAGCCTCGTGGGAAAGCCTCGAGGGACAGCCTCGAGGGAAAGCCACAGATCCCTTGATCCACGTGACAGGAAGCGTGACACTATTGCTGCAGCTCGGGAGGAAAGCGCACGTGCATGCCCCCACTCGAGACGAGGCCTGACTCCCCTGGGGAGACTCAGAAGCACTCCAAGATCCATGGCAACACTGGAGAGGAATCCTCAGGTTCCGGTCCCGACTCCACACAAGGACTGAGGCCCCGGCATGGACGGGAAAGGAATCCCGAGAGGTCCCCTAGCAACTCGCATGGGGACTGGCCTTTCCTGAGGCCACCAGAGCGGGTCCCTGAGGTCCCCGTCGTAACTCGAGAAGACCTGCCGCAACTCGAGAAAATCCAGGAGGTTCTCCCCTCCAGGCGAGATGAGGCCCATTTCCGCTGAGGCGTCTCGAGGCTGATCACACCTCACCTCTGGAACTTCGAAAGGGTACTTCACACCCTTGGTGCAAATCAAGAAGTTCCCCGACATACCCGTCTCCACTCGAGAGGAATCACGAGGGTCCCGCCCACATCCAGAGGAGCCCCGTTTCCGCCTCGTAGCTCGAGATGAGGGATCCTTTCCCTGCTTCGTCGGGAAAGAGTTCCCGGCGTTCCCGTCGCATCTCAAGAGGAGGCCCTCTCAACAGGAATGGCGAGAGGAACTCCAGGGTCGTGCCACCATTCCAAGAGTCCCCCAGATGTCTCAGTCCATTCCAGAGGAACCTCTTTTCCCTTCAGCGGCTCGTCTTTCACGCCGAGGATCGACTCACACCAAGGTGGCACGTGGAACAGCCCTGTGGGAAAGCCTCGTGGGAAAGCCTCGAGGGACAGCCTCGAGGGAAAGCCACAGATCCCTTGATCCACGTGAGAGGAAGCGTGACACTACTGCTGCAGCTCGGGAGGAAAGCGCACGTGCATGCCCCCACTCGAGACGAGGCCTGACTCCCCTGGGGAGACTCAGAAGCACCCCAAGATCCATGGCAACACTGGAGAGGAATCCTCAGGTTCCGGCCCCGACTCCACACAAGGACTGAGGCCCCGGCATGGACGGGAGAGGAATCCCGAGAGGTCCCCTAGCAACTCTCATGGGGACTGGCCTTTCCTGAGTCCACCAGAGCGGGTCCCTGAGGTCCCCGTAGTAACTCGAGAAGACCTGCCGCAACTCGAGAAAATCCAGGAGGTTCTCCCCTCCAGGCGAGATGAGGCCCATTTCCGCTGAGGCGTCTCGAGGCTGATCACACCTCACCTCTGGAACTTCGAAAGGGTCCTTCACACCCTTGGTGCAAATCAAGAAGTTCCCCGACCTATCCGTCTCCACTCGAGAGGAATCACGTGGGTCCCGCCCACATCCAGAGGAGCCCCGTTTCCGCCTCGTAGCTCGAGATGAGGGATCCTTTCCCTGCTTCGTCGGGAAAGAGTTCCCGGCCTTCCCGTCGCATCTCAAGAGGAGGCCCTCTCTACAGGAACGGCGAGAGGAACTCCAGGGTCGTGCCACCATTCCAAGAGTCCCCCAGATGTCTCAGTCCATTCCAGAGGAACCTCTTTTCCGTTCACCGGCTCGTCTTTCACGCCGAGGATCGACTCACACCAAGGTGGCACGTGGAACAGCCCTGTGGGAAAGCCTCGTGGGAAAGCCTCGAGGGACAGCCTCGAGGGAAAGCCACAGATCCCTTGATCCACGTGACAGGAAGCGTGACACTACTGCTGCAGCTCGGGAGGAAAGCGCACGTGCATGCCCCCACTCAAGACGAGGCCTGACTCCCCTGGGGAGACTCAGAAGCACCCCAAGATCCATGGCAACACTGGAGAGGAATCCTCAAGTTCCGGCCCCGACTCCACACAAGGACCGAGGCCCTGGCATGGACGGGAGAGGAATCCCGAGAGGTCCCCTAGCAACTCGCATGGGGACTGGCCTTTCCTGAGGCCACCAGAGCGGGTCCCTGTGGTCCCCGTCGTAACTCGAGAAGACCTGCCGCAACTCGAGAAAATCCATGAGGTTCTCCCCTCCAGGCGAGATGAGGCCCATTTCCGCTGAGGCGTCTCGAGGCTGATCACACCTCACCTCTGGAACTTCGAAAGGGTCCTTCACACCCTTGGTGCAAATCAAGAAGTTCCCCGACCTATCCGTCTCCACTCGAGAGGAATCACGTGGGTCCCGCCCACATCCAGAGGAGCCCCGTGTCCGCCTCGTAGCTCGAGATGAGGGATCCTTTCCCTGCTTCGTCGGGAAAGATTTCCCGGCGTTCCCGTCGCATCTCAAGAGGAGGCCCTCTCAACAGGAACGGCGAGTGGAACTCCAGGGTCGTGCCACCATTCCAAGAGTCCCCCAGATGTCTCAGTCCATTCCAGAGGAACCTCTTTTCGCTTCAGCGGCTCGTCTTTCACGCCGAGGATCGACTCACACCAAGGTGGCACGTGGCACAGCCCTGTGGGAAAGCCTCGTGGGAAAGCCTCGAGGGACAGCCTCGAGGGAAAGCCACAGATCCCTTAATCCAAGTGACAGGAAGCGTGACACTATTGCTGCAGCTCGGGAGGAAAGCGCACGTGCATGCCCCCACTGGAGACGAGGCCTGACTCCCCTGGGGAGACTCAGAAGCACCCCAAGATCCATGGCAACACTGGAGAGGAATCCTCAGGTTCCGGCCCCGACTCCACACAAGGACTGAGGCCCCGGCATGGACGGGAGAGGAATCCCGAGATGTCCCCTAGCAACTCGCATGGGGACTGGCCTTTCCTGAGGCCACCAGAGCGGGTCCCTGAGGTCCCCGTCGTAACTCGAGGAGACCTGCCGCAACTCGAGAAAATCCAGGAGGTTCTCCCCTCCAGGCGAGATGAGGCCCATTTCCGCTGAGGCGTCTCGAGGCTGATCACACCTCACCTCTGGAAATTCGAAAGGGTCTTTCACACCCTTGGTGCAAATCAAGAAGTTCCCCGACATACCCGTCTCCACTCGAGAGGAATCACGAGGGTCCCGCCCACATCCAGAGGAGCCCCGTTTCCGCCTCGTAGCTCAAGATGAGGGATCCTATCCCTGCTTCGTCGGGAAGAGTTCCCGGCCTTCCCGTCGCATCTCAAGAGGTGGCCCTCTCAACAGGAACGGCGAGAGGAACTCCAGGGTCGTGCCACCATTCCAAGAATCCCCCAGATGTCTCAGTCCATTCCAGAGGAACCTCTTTTCCCTTCACCGGCTCGTCTTTCATGCCGAGGATCGACTCACACCAAGGTGGCACGTGGCACAGCCCTGTGGGAAAGCCTCGTGGGAAAGCCTCGAGGGACAGCCTCGAGGGAAAGCCACAGATCCCTTGATCCACGTGACAGGAAGCGTGACACTACTGCTGCAGCTCGGGAGGAAAGCGCACGTGCATGCCCCCACTCGAGACGAGGCCTGACTCCCCAGGGGAGACTCAGAAGAACCCAAAGATCCATGGCAACACTGGAGAGGAATCCTCAGGTTCCGGCCCCGACTCGACAGAAGGTTCTAGGCCCCGGCATGGACGGGAGAGGAATCCCGAGATGGCCCCGGGCAACTCGCATGGGGACTGGCCTTTCCTGAGGCCACCAGAGCGGGTCCCTGAGGTCCCCGTCTTAACTCGAGAAGACCTGCCGCAACTCGAGGAAATCCAGGAGGTTCTCCCCTCCAGGCGAGGTGAGGCCCATTTCCGCTGAGGCGTCTCGAGGCTGATCACACCTCAACTCTGGAACTTCGAAAGGGTCCTTCACACCCTTGGTGCAAATCAAGAAGTTCCCCAACATACCCGTCTCCACTCGAGAGGAAACACGAGGGTCCCGCCCACATCCAGAGGAGCCCGGTTTCCGCCTCGTAGCTCGAGATGAGGGATCCTTTCCCTGCTTCGTCGGGAAAGAGTTCCCGGCCTTCCCGTCGCATCTCAAGAGGAGGCCCTCTCAACAGGAAGGGCGAGGGGAACTCCAGGGTCGTGCCACCATTCCACGAGTCCCCCAGATGTCTCAGTCCATTCCAGAGGATCCTCTTTTCCCTTCAACGGCTCGTCTTTCACGCCGAGGATCGATTTACACCAAGGTGGCACGTGGCACGGCCCTGTGGGAAAGCCTCGTGGTAAAGCCTCGAGGGACAGCCTCGAGGGAAAGCCACAAATCCCTTGATCCACGTGACAGGAAGCGTGACACTACTGCTGCAGCACGGGAGGAAAGCGCACGTGCATGCTCCCACTCGAGAGGAGGCCTGACTCCCCTGGGGAGACTCAGAAGCACCCCAAGATCCATGGCAACACTGGATAGGAATACTCAGGTTCCTGCCCCGACTCCACACAAGGACTGAGGCCCCGGCATGGACGGGAGAGGAATCCCGAGAGGTCCCTTAGCAACTCGCATGGGGACTGGCCTTTCCTGAGTCCACCAGAGCGGGTCCCTGTGGTCCCCGTCGTAACTCGAGAAGAAATGCCGCAACTCGAGAAAATCCAGGAGGTTCTCCCCTCCAGGCGAGATGAGGCCCATTTCCGCTGAGGCGTCTCGAGGCTGATCACACCTCACCTCTGGAACTCTCGAAAGGGTCCTTCACACCCTCGGTGCAAATCAAGAAGTTCCCCGACCTAGCCGTCTCCACTCGAGAGGAATCACGAGGGTGCCTCCCACATCCAGAGGAGCCCCGTTTCCACCTCGTAGCTCGAGATGAGGGATCCTTTCCCTGCTTCGTCGGGAAAGAGTTCCCGGCGTTCCCGTCGCATCTCAAGAGGAGGCCCTCTCAATAGGAACGGCGAGAGGAACTCCAGGGTCGTGCCACCATTCCAAGAGTCCCCCCAGATGTCTCAGTCCATTCCAGAGGAACCTCATTTCCCTTCACTGGTTCGTCTTTCACGCCGAGGATCGACTCACACCAAGGTGGCACGTGGCACAGCCCTGTGGGAAAGCCTCGTGGGAAAGCCTCGAGGGACAGCCTCGAGGGAAAGCCACAGATCCTTGATCCACGTGACAGGAAGCGTGACACTACTACTGCAGCTCGGAGGAAAGCGCACGTGCATGCCCCCACTCGAGACGAGGCCTGACTCCCCTGGGGAGACTCAGAAGCACCCCAAGATCCATGGCAACACTGGAGAGGAATCCTCAGGTTCCGGCCCCCGACTCCACACAAGGACTGAGGCCCCGGCATGGACGGAGTGGAATCCCGAGAGGTCCCCTAGCAACTCGCATGGGGCCTGGCCTTTCCTGAGGCCACCAGAGCGGGTCCCTGAGGTCCCCGTCGAAACTCGAGAAGACCTACCGCAACTCGAGAAAATCCAGGAGGTTCTCCCCTCCAGGCGAGATGAGGCCCATTTCCGCTGAGGCGTCTCGAGGCTGATCACACCTCACCTCTGGAACTTCGAAAGGGTCCTTCACACACTTGCTGCAAATCAAGAAGTTCCCGACATACCCGTCTCACTCGAGAGGAATCACGAGGGTCCCGCCCACATCCAGAGGAGCCCCGTTTCCGCCTCGTAGCTCGAGATGAGGGATCCTTTCCCTGCTTCGTCGGGAAAGATTTCCCGGCGTTCCCCGTCGCATCTCAAGAGGGAGGCCCTCTCAACAGGAACGGCGAGAGGAACTCCAGGGTCGTGCCACCATTCCAAGAGTCCCCCAGATGTCTCAGTCCATTCCAGAGGAACCTCTTTTCCCTTCACCGGCTCGTCTTTCACGCCGATTATCGACTCACACCAAGGTGGCACGTGGCACAGCCCTGTGGGAAAGCCTCGTGGAAAGCCTCGAGGGACAGCCTCGAGGGAAAGCCACAGATCCCTTGATCCACGTGACAGGAAGCGTGACACTATTGCTGCAGCTCGGGAGGAAAGCGCACGTGCATGCCCCCACTCGAGACGAGGCCTGACTCCCCTGGGGAGACTCAGAAGCACTCCAAGATCCATGGCAACACTGGAGAGGAATCCTCAGGTTCCGGCCCCGACTCCACACAAGGACTGAGGCCCCGGCATGGACGGGAGAGGAATCCCGAGAGGTCCCCTAGCAACTCGCATGGGGACTGGCCTTTCCTGAGGCTACCAGAGCGGTCCATGAGGTCCCCGTCGTAACTCGGGAAGACCTGCCGCAAACTCGAGAAAATCCAGGAGGTTCTCCCCTCCAGGCGAGATGAGGGCCCATTTCCGCTGAGGTGTCTCGAGGCTGATCACACCTCACCTCTGGAACTTCGAAAGGGTCCTTCACACCTTGGTGCAAATCAAGAAGTTCCCCGACATACCCGTCTCAACTCGAGAGGAATCACGAGGGTCCCGCCCACATCCAGAGGAGCCCCGTGTCCGCCTCGTAGCTCGAGATGAGGGATCCTTTCCCTGCTTCGTCGGAAAGAGTTCCCGGCGTTCCCGTCGCATCTCAAGAGGAGGCCCTCTCAACAGGAACGGCGAGAGGGAACTCCAGGGTCGTGCCACCATTCCAAGAGTCCCCCAGATGTCTCAGTCCATTCCAGAGGAACCTCTTTTCCCTTCACCGGCTCGTCTTTCAGGCCGAGGATCGACTCACAACATGGTGGCACGTGGCACAGCCCTGTGGGAAAGCCTCGTGGGAAAGCCTCGAGGGACAGCCTCGAGGGAAAGCCACAGATCCCTTGATCCACGTGACAGGAAGCGTGACACTATTGCTGCAGCTCGGGAGGAAAGCGCACGTGCATGCCCCCACTCGAGACGAGGCCTGACTCCCCTGGGGAGACTCAGAAGCACTCCAAGATCCATGGCAACACTGGAGAGGAATCCTCAGGTTCCGGTCCCGACTCCACACAAGGACTGAGGCCCCGGCATGGACGGGAAAGGAATCCCGAGAGGTCCCCTAGCAACTCGCATGGGGACTGGCCTTTCCTGAGGCCACCAGAGCGGGTCCCTGAGGTCCCCGTCGTAACTCGAGAAGACCTGCCGCAACTCGAGAAAATCCAGGAGGTTCTCCCCTCCAGGCGAGATGAGGCCCATTTCCGCTGAGGCGTCTCGAGGCTGATCACACCTCACCTCTGGAACTTCGAAAGGGTACTTCACACCCTTGGTGCAAATCAAGAAGTTCCCCGACATACCCGTCTCCACTCGAGAGGAATCACGAGGGTCCCGCCCACATCCAGAGGAGCCCCGTTTCCGCCTCGTAGCTCGAGATGAGGGATCCTTTCCCTGCTTCGTCGGGAAAGAGTTCCCGGCGTTCCCGTCGCATCTCAAGAGGAGGCCCTCTCAACAGGAATGGCGAGAGGAACTCCAGGGTCGTGCCACCATTCCAAGAGTCCCCCAGATGTCTCAGTCCATTCCAGAGGAACCTCTTTTCCCTTCACCGGCTCGTCTTTCACGCCGAGGATCGACTCACACCAAGGTGGCACGTGGCACAGCCCTGTGGGAAAGCCTCGTGGGAAAGCCTCCAGGGACAGCCTCGAAGGAAAGCCACAGATCCCTTGATCCACGTGACAGGAAGCGTGACACTACTGCCGCAGCTCGGGAGGAAAGCGCACGTGCATGCCCCCACTCGAGACGAGGCCTGACGCCCCTGGGGAGACTCAGAAGCACCCCAAGATCCATGGCAACACGGGAGAGGAATCCTCAGGTTCCGGCCCCGACTCCACACAAGGACTGAGGCCCCGGCATGGACGGGAGAGGAATCCCGAGAGGTCCCCTAGCAACTCCATGGGGACTGGCCTTTCCTGAGGCTACCAGAGCGGGTCCCTGAGGTCCCCGTCGTAACTCGAGAAGACCTGCCGCAACTCGAGAAAATCCAGGAGGTTCTCCCCTCCAGGCGAGATGAGGCCCATTTCCGCTGAGGCGTCTCGAGGCTGATCACACCTCACCTCTGGAACTTCGAAAGGGTCCTTCACACCCTCGGTGCAAATCAAGAAGTTCCCCGACCTAGCCGTCTCCACTCGAGAGGAATCACGAGGGTCCCTCCCACATCCAGAGGAGCCCCGTTTCCACCTCGTAGCTCGAGATGAGGGATCCTTTCCCTGCTTCGTCGGGAAAGAGTTCCCGGCGTTGCCGTCGCATCTCAAGAGGAGGCCCTCTCAATAGGAACGGCGAGAGGAACTCCAGGGTCGTGCCACCATTCCAAGAGTCCCCCAGATGTCTCAGTCCATTCCAGAGGAACCTCGTTTCCCTTCACCGGTTCGTCTTTCACGCCGAGGATCGACTCACACCAAGGTGGCACGTGGCACAGCCCTGTGGGAAAGCCTCGTGGGAAAGCCTCGAGGACAGCCTCGAGGGAAAGCCACAGATTCCTTGATCCACGTGACAGGAAGCGTGACACTACTACTGCAGCTCGGGAGGAAAGCGCACGTGCATGCCCCCACTCGAGACGAGGCCTGACTCCCCTGGGGAGACTCAGAAGCACCCCAAGATCCATGGCAACACTGGAGAGGAATCCTCAGGTTCCGGCCCCGACTCCACACAAGGACTGAGGCCCCGGCATGGACGGGAGAGCAATCCCGAGAGGTCCCCTAGCAACTCGCATGGGGACTGGCCTTTCCTGAGGCCACCAGAGCGGGTCCCTGTGGTCCCCGTCGTAACACGAGAAGACCTGCCGCAACTCGAGAAAATCAAGGAGGTTCTCCCCTCCAGGCGAGATGAATCCCATTTCCGCTGAGGCGTCTCGAGGCTGATCACACCTCACCTCTGGAACTTCGAAAGGGTCCTTCACACCCTTGGTGCAAATCAAGAACTTCCCCGACCTATCCGTCTCCACTCGAGTGGAATCACGTGGGTCCCGCCCACATCCAGAGGAGCCCCGTGTCCGCCTCGTAGCTCGAGATGAGGGATCCTTTCCCTGCTTCGTCGGGAAAGAGTTCCCGGCCTTCCCGTCGCATCTCAAGAGGAGGCCCTCTCAACAGGAACGGCGAGAGGAACTCCAGGGTCTTGCCACCATTCCAAGAGCCCCCAGATGTCTCAGTCCATTCCAGAGGAACCTCTTTTCCCTTCACCGGCTCGTCTTTCACGCCGAGGATCGACTCACACCAAGGTGGCACGTGGCACAGCCCTGTGGGAAAGCCTCGTGGGAAAGCCTCGAGGGACAGCCTCGAGGGAAAGCCACAGATCCCTTGATCCACGTGACAGGAAGCGTGACACTATTGCTGCAGCTCGGGAGGAAAGCGCACGTGCATGCCCCCACTCGAGACGAGGCCTGACTCCCCTGGGGAGACTCAGAAGCACCCCAAGATCCATGGCAACACTGGAGAGGAATCCTCAGGTTCCGGCCCCGACTCCACACAAGGACTGAGGCCCCGGCATGGACGGGAGAGGAATCCCGAGAGGTCCCCTAGCAACTCGCATGGGGACTGGCCTTTCCTGAGGCCACCAGAGCGGGTCCCTGAGGTCCCCGTCGTAACTCGAGAAGACCTGCCGCAACTCGAGAAAATCCAGGAGGTTCTCCCCTCCAGGCTAGATGAGGCCCATTTCCGCTGAGGTGTCTCGAGGCTGATCACACCTCACCTCTGGAACTTCGAAAGGGTACTTCACACCCTTGGTGCAAATCAAGAAGTTCCCCGACATACCCGTCTCCACTCGAGAGGAATCACGAGGGTCCCGCCCACATCCAGAGGAGCCCCGTTTCCGCCTCGTAGCTCGAGATGAGGGATCCTTTCCCTGCTTCGTCGGGAAAGAGTTCCCGGCGTTCCCGTCGCATCTCAAGAGGAGGCCCTCTCAACAGGAACGGCGAGAGGAACTCCAGGGTTGTGCCACCATTCCAAGAGTCCCCCAGATGTCTCAGTCCATTCCAGAGGAACCTCTTTTCCCTTCACCGGCTTGTCTTTCACGCCGAGGATCGACTCACACCAAGGTGGCACGTGGCACAGCCCTGTGGGAAAGCCTCGAGGGACAGCCTCGAGGGAAAGCCACAGATCCCTTGATCCACGTGTCAGGAAACGTGACACTATTGCTGCAGCTCGGGAGGAAAGCACACGGGCATGCCCCCACTCGAGACGAGGCCTGACTCCCCTGGGGAGACTCAGAAGCACCCCAAGATCCATGGCAACACTGGAGAGGAATCCTCAGGTTCCGGCCCCGACTCCACACAAGGACTGAGGCCCCGGCATGGACGGGAGAGGAATCCCGAGAGGTCCCCTAGCAACTCGCATGGGGCCTGGCCTTTCCTGAGGCCACCAGAGCGGGTCCCTGAGGTCCCCGTCGTAACTCGAGAAGACCTGACGCAACTCGAGAAAATCCAGGAGGTTCTCCCCTCCAGGCGAGATGAGGCCCATTTCCACTGAGGCGTCTCGAGGCTGATCACACCTCACCTCTGGAACTTCGAAAGGGTCCTTCACACCCTTGGTGCAAATCAAGAAGTTCCCCGACATACCCGTCTCCACTCGAGAGGAATCACGAGGGTCCCGCCCACATCCAGAGGAGCCCCATTTCCGCCTCGTAGCTCGAGATGAGGGATCCTTTCCCTGCTTCGTCGGGAAAGAGTTCCCGGCGTTCCCTTCGCATCTCAAGAGGAGGCCCTCTCAACAGGAATGGCGAGAGGAACTCCAGGGTCGTGCCACCATTCCAAGAGTCCCCCAGATGTCTCAGTCCATTCCAGAGGAACCTCTTTTCCCTTCACCGGCTCGTCTTTCACGCCGAGGATCGACTCACACCAAGGTGGCACGTGGCACAGCCCTGTGGGAAAGCCTCGTGGGAAAGCCTCGAGGGACAGCCTCGAGGGAAAGCCACAGATCCCTTGATCCACGTGACAGGAAGCGTGACACTACTGCTGCAGCTCGGGAGGAAAGCGCACGTGCATGCCCCCACTCGAGACGAGGCCTGACTCCCCTGGGGAGACTCAGAAGCACCCCAAGATCCATGGCAACACTGGAGAGGAATCCTCAGGTTCCGGCCCCGACTCCACACAAGGACTGAGGCCCCGGCATGGACGGGAGTGGAATCCCAGGAGGTCCCCTAGCAACTCGCATGGGGACTGGCCTTTTCTGAGGCCACCAGAGCGGGTCCCTGAGGTCCCCGTCGTAACTGGAGAAGACCTGCCGCAACTCGAGAAAATCCAGGAGGTTCTCCCCTCCAGGCGAGATGAGGCCCATTTCCGCTGAGGCGTCTCGAGGCTGATCACACCTCACCTCTGGAACTTCGAAAGGGTCCTTCACACCCTTGCTGCAAATCAAGAAGTTCCCCGACATACCCGTCTCCACTCGAGAGGAATCACGAGGGTCCCGCCCACATCCAGAGGAGCCCCGTTTCGGCCTCGTAGCTCGAGATGAGGGATCCTTTCCCTGCTTCTTCGGGAAAGAGTTCCCGGCGTTCCCGTCGCATCTCAAGAGGAGGCCCTCTCAACAGGAACGGCGAGAGGAACTCCAGGGTCGTGCCACCATTCCAAGAGTCCCCCAGATGTCTCAGTCCATTCCAGAGGAAACTCTTTTCCCTTCACTGGCTCGTCTTTCACGCCGAGGATCGACTCACACCAAGGTGGCACGGGGCACAGCCCTGTGGGAAAGCCTCATGGGAAAACCTCGATGGACATAGAGGGAAAGCCACAGATCCCTTGATCCACGTGACAGGAAGCGTGACACTACTGCTGCAGCTCGGGAGGAAAGCGCACGTGCATGCCCCCACTCGAGACGAGGCCTGACTTCCCTGGGGCAGACTCAGAAGCACCCCAAGATCCATGGCAACACTGGAGAGGAATCCTCAGGTTCCGGCCCCGACTCCACACAAGGACTGAGGCCCCCGGCATGAACGGGAGAGGAATCCCGAGAGGTCCCCTAGCAACTCGCATGGGGACTGGCCTTTCCTGAGGCCACCAGAGCGGGTCCCTGAGGTCCCCGTCGTAACTGAAGAAGACCTGCCGCAACTCGAGAAAATCCAGGAGGTTCTCCCCTGCAGGCGAGATGAGGCCCATTTCCGCTGAGGGCGTCTCGAGGCTGATCACACCTCACCTCTGGAACTTCAGAAAGGCTCCTTCACACCCTTGGTGCAAATCAAGAAGTTCCCCGACATACCCCGTCTCCACTCGAGAGGAATCACGAGGGTCCCGCCCACATCCAGAGGAGCCCCGTTTCCGCCTCGTAGCTCGAGATGAGGGATCCTTTCCCTGCTTCGTCGGGAAAGAGTTCCCGGCGTTCCCGTCGCATCTCAAGAGGAGGCCCTCTCAACAGGAACGGCGAGAGGAACTCCAGGGTCGTGCCACCATTCCAAGAGTCCCCCAGATGTCTCAGTCCATTCCAGAGGAACCTCTTTTCCCTTCACCGGCTCGTCTTTCACGCTGAGGATCGACTCACACCAAGGTGGCACGTGGCACAGCCCTGTGGGAAAGCCTCGTGGAAAGCCTCGAGGGACAGCCTCGAGGGAAAGCCACAGATACCTTGATCCACGTGACAGGAAGCGTGACACTACTGCTGCAGCTCGGAGGAAAGCACACGTGCATGCCCCCACTCGAGACGAGGCCTGACTCCCCTGGGGAGACTCAGAAGCACCCCAAGATCCATGGCAACACTGGAGAGGAATCCTCAGGTTCCGGCCCCGACTTCACACAAGGACTGAGGCCCCGGCATGGACGGGAGAGGAATCCCGAGAGGTCCCCTAGCAACTCGCATGGGGACTGGCCTTTCCTGAGGCTACCAGAGCGGGTCCCTGAGGTCTCCGTCGTAACTGGAGAAGACCTGCCGCAACTCGAGAAAATCCAGGAGGTTCTCCCCTCCAGGCGAGATGAGGCCCATTTCCACTGAGGCGTCTCGAGGCTGATCACACCTCACCTCTGGAACTTCGAAAGGGTCCTTCACACCCTCGGTGCAAATCAATAAGTTCCCCGACCTAGACGTCTCCACTCGAGAGGAATCACGAGGGTCCCTCCCACATCCAGAGGAGCCCCGTTTCCGCCTCGTAGCTCGAGATGAGGGATCCTTTCCCTGCTTCGTCGGGAAAGAGTTCCCGGCGTTCCCGTCGCATCTCAAGAGGAGGCCCTCTCAACAGGAACGGCGAGAGGAACTCCAGGGTCGTGCCACCATTCCAAGAGTCCCCCAGATGTCTCAGTCCATTCCAGAGGAACCGCTTTTCCCTTCACCGGCTCGTCTTTCACGCCGAGGATCGACTCACACCAAGGTGGCACGTGGCACAGCCCTGTGGGAAAGCCTCGTGGGAAAGCGTCGAGGGACAGCCTCGAGGGAAAGCCACAGATCCCTTGATCCACGTGACAGGAAGCGTGACACTACTGCTGCAGCCCGGGAGGAAAGCGCACGTGCATGCCCCAACTCGAGACGAGTCCTGACTCCCCTGGGGAGACTCAGAAGCACCCCAAGATCCATGGCAACACTGGAGAGGAATCCTCAGGTTCCGGCCCCGACTCCACACAAGGACAGAGGCCCCCGGCATGGATGGGAGAGGAATCCCGAGAGGTCCCATAGCAACTCCCATGGGGACTGGCCTTTCCTGTGTCTACCAGAGCGGGTCCCTGAGGTCCCCGTCGTAACTCGAGAAGACCTGCCGCAACTCGAGAAAATCCAGGAGGTTCTCCGCTCCAGGCGAGATGAGGCCCATTTCCGCTGAGGCGTCTCAAGGCTGATCACACCTCACCTCTGGAACTTCGAAAGGGTCCTTCACACCTTGGTGCAAATCAAGAAGTTCCCCGACGTACCCGTCTCCACTCGAGAGGAATCACGAGGGTCCCGCCCACATCCAGAGGAGCCCCGTGTCCGCCTCGTAGCTCGAGATGAGGGATCCTTTCCCTGCTTCGTCGGGAAAGAGTTCCCGGCGTTCCCATCGCATCTCAAGAGGAGACCCTCTCTACAGGAACGGCGAGAGGAACTCCAGGGTCGTGCCACCATTCCAAGAGTCCCCCAGATGTCTCAGTCCATTCCAGAGGAACCTCTTTTCCCTTCACCGGCTCGTCTTTCACGCCGAGGATCGACTCACACCAAGGTGGCACGTGGCACAGCCCTGTGGGAAAGCCTCGTGGGAAAGCCTCGAGGGACAGCCTCGAGGGAAAGCCACAGATCCCTTGATCCACGTGACAGGAAGCGTGACACTACTGCTGCAGCTCGGGAGGAAAGCGCACGTGAATGCCCCCACTCGAGACGAGGCCTGACTCCCCTGGGGAGACTCAGAAGCACCCCAAGATCCATGGCAACACTGGAGAGGAAACCTCAGGTTCCGGCCCCGAATCCACACAAGGACTGAGGCCCCGGCATGGACGGGAGAGGAATCCCGAGAGGTCCCCTAGCAACTCGCATGGGGACTGGCCTTTCCTGAGTCCACCAGAGCGGGTCCCTGTGGTCCCCGTCGTAACTCGAGAAGACCTGCCGCAACTCGAGAAAATCCAGGAGGTTCTCCCCTCCAGGCGAGATGAGGCCCATTTCCGCTGAGGCGTCTCGAGGCTGATCACACCTCACCTCTGGAACTTCGAAAGGGTCCTTCACACCCTTGGTGCAAATCAAGAAGTTCCCCGACATACCCGTCTCCCCTCGAGAGGAATCACGAGGTCCCGCCCACATCCAGAGGAGCCCCGTTTCCGCCTCGTAGCTCGAGATGAGGGATCCTTTCCCTGCTTCGTCGGGAAAGAGTTCCCGGCCTTCCCGTCGCATCTCAAGAGGAGGCCCTCTCAACAGGAACGGCGAGAGGAACTCAAGGGTCGTGCCACCATTCCAAGAGTCCCCCAGATGTCTCAGTCCATTCCAGAGGAACCTCTTTTCCCTTCACCGGTTCGTCTTTCACGCCGAGGATCGACTCACACCAAGGTGGCACGTGGCACAGCCCTGTGGGAAAGCCTCGTGGGAAAGCCTCGAGGGACAGCCTCGAGGGAAAGCCACAGATCCCTTGATCCACGTGACAGGAAGCGTGACACTACTGCTGCAGCTCGGGAGAAAAGCGCACGTGCATGCCCCAACTCGAGACGAGTCCTGACTCCCCTGGGGAGACTCAGAAGCACCCCAAGATCCATGGCAACACTGGAGAGGAATCCTCAGGTTCCGGCCCCGACTCCACACAAGGACAGAGGCCCCGGCATGGATGGGAGAGGAATCCCGAGAGGTCCCATAGCAACTCGCATGGGGACTGGCCTTTCCTGAGTCTACCAGAGCGGGTCCCTGAGGTCCCCGACGTAACTCGAGAAGACCTGCCGCAACTCGAGAAAATCCAGGAGGTTCTCCGCTCCAGGCGAGATGAGGCCCATTTCCGCTGAGGCGTCTCAAGGCTGATCACACCTCACCTCTGGAACTTCGAAAGGGTCCTTCACACCCTTGGTGCAAATCAAGAAGTTCCCCGACCTATCCGTCTCCACTCGAGAGGAATCACGAGGGTCCCGCCCACATCCAGAGGAGCCCCTTGTCCGCCTCGTAGCTCGAGATGAGGGATCCTTTCCCTGCTTCGTCGGGAAAGAGTTCCCGGCGTTCCCGTCGCATCTCAAGAGGAGACCCCTCTCTACAGGAACGGCGAGAGGAACTCCAGGGTCGTGCCACCATTCCAAGAGTCCCCCAGATGTCTCAGTCCATTCCAGAGGAACCTCTTTTCCCTTCACCGGCTCGTCTTTCACGCCGAGGATCGACTCACACCAAGGTGGCACGTGGCACAGCCCTGTGGGAAAGCCTCGTGGGAAAGCCTCGAGGGACAGCCTCGAGGGAAAGCCACAGATCCCTGATCCACGTGACAGGAAGCGTGACACTACTGCTGAAGCTCGGGAGGAAAGCGCACGTGAATGCCCCCACTCGAGACGAGGCCTGACTCCCCTGGGGAGACTCAGAAGCACCCCAAGATCCATGGCAACACTGGAGAGGAAACCTCAGGTTCCGGCCCCGAATCCACACAAGGACTGAGGCCCCGGCATGGACGGGAGAGGAATCCCGAGAGGTCCCCTAGCAACTCGCATGGGACTGGCCTTTCCTGAGTCCACCAGAGCGGGTCCCTGTGGTCCCCGTCGTAACTCGAGAAGACCTGCCGCAACTCGAGAAAATCCAGGACGTTCTCCCCTCCAGGCGAGATGAGGCCCATTTCCGCTGAGGCGTCCCGAGGCTGATCACACCTCACCTCTGGAACTTCGAAAGGGTCCTTCACACCCTTGGTGCAAATCAAGAAGTTCCCCGACATACCCGTCTCCCCCTCGAGAGGAATCACGAGGGTCCCGCCCACATCCAGAGGAGCCCCGTTTCCGCCTCGTAGCTCGAGATGAGGGATCCTTTCCCTGCTTCGTCGGGGAAAGAGTTCCCGGCCTTCCCGTCGCATCTCAAGAGGAGGCCCTCTCAACAGGAACGGCGAGAGGAACTCCAGGGTCGTGCCACCATTCCAAGAGTCCCCCCAGATGTCTCAGTCCATTCCAGAGGAACCTCTTTTCCCTTCACCGGCTCGTCTTTCACGCCGAGGATCGACTCACACCAAGGTGGCACGTGGCACTGCCCTGTGGGAAAGCCTCGTGGGAAAGCCTCGAGGGACAGCCTCGAGGGAAAGCCACAGATCCCTTGATCCACGTGACAGGAAGCGTGACACTACTGCTGCAGCTCGGGAGGAAAGCGCACGTGCATGCTCCCACTCGAGACGAGGCCTGACTCCCCTGGGGAGACTCAGAAGCACCCCAAGATCCATGGCAACGCTGGAGAGGAATCCTCAGGTTCCGGCCCCGACTCCACACAAGGACTGAGGCCCCGGCATGGACGGGAGAGGAATCCCGAGAGGTCCCCTAGCAACTCGCATGGGGACTGGCCTTTCCTGAGGCTACCAGAGCGGGTCCCTGAGGTCCCCGTCGTAACTCGAGAAGACCTGCCGCAACTCGAGAAAATCCAGGAGGTTCTCCCCTCCAGGCGAGATGAGGCCCATTTCCGCTGAGGCGTCTCGAGGCTGATCACACCTCACCTCTGGAACTTCGAAAGGGTCCTTCACACCCTCGGTGCAAATCAAGAAGTTCCCCGACCTAGCCGTCTCCACTCGAGAGGAATCACGAGGGTCCCTCCCACATCCAGAGGAGCCCCGTTTCCACCTCGTAGCTCGAGATGAGGGATCCTTTCCCTGCTTCGTCGGGAAAGAGTTCCCGGCGTTCCTGTCGCATCTCAAGAGGAGGCCCTCTCAATAGGAACGGCGAGAGGAACTCCAGGGTCGTGCCACCATTCCAAGAGTCCCCCAGATGTCTCAGTCCATTCCAGAGGAACCTCGTTTCCCTTCACTGGTTCGTCTTTCACGCCGAGGATCGACTCACACCAAGGTGGCACGTGGCACAGCCCTGTGGGAAAGCCTCGTGGGAAAGCCTCGAGGGACAGCCTCGAGGGAAAGCCACAGATTCCTTGATCCACGTGACAGGAAGCGTGACACTACTACTGCAGCTCGGGAGGAAAGCGCACGTGCATGCCCCCACTCGAGACGAGGCCTGACTCCCCTGGGGAGACTCAGAAGCACCCCAAGATCCATGGCAACACTGGAGAGGAATCCTCAGGTTCCGGCCCCGACTCCACACAAGGACTGAGGCCCCGGCATGGACGGGAGTGGAATCCCGAGAGGTCCCCTAGCAACTCGCATGGGCCTGGCCTTTCCTGAGGCCACCAGAGCGGGTCCCTGAGGTCCCCGTCGTAACTCGAGAAGACCTACAGCAACTCGAGAAAATCCAGGAGGTTCTCCCCTCCAGGCGAGATGAGGCCCATTTCCGCTGAGGCGTCTCGAGGCTGATCACACCTCACCTCTGGAACTTCGAAAGGGTCCTTCACACCCTTGCTGCAAATCAAGAAGTTCCCCGACATACCCGTCTCCACTCGAGAGGAATCACGAGGGTCCCGCCCACATCCAGAGGAGCCCCGTGTCCGCCTCGTAGCTCGAGATGAGGGATCCTTTCCCTGCTTCGTCGGGAAAGATTTCCCGGCGTTCCCGTCGCATCTCAAGGGGAGGCCCTCTCAAAAGGAACGGCGAGAGGAACTCCAGGGTCGTGCCACCATTCCAAGAGTCCCCCAGATGTCTCAGTCCATTCCAGAGGAACCTCTTTTCCCTTCACCGGCTCGTCTTTCACGTCGATTATCGACTCACACCAAGGTGGCACGTGGCACAGCCCTGTGGGAAAGCCTCGTGGGAAAGCCTCGAGGGACAGCCTCGAGGGAAAGCCACAGATCCCTTGATCCACGTGACAGGAAGCGTGACACTATTGCTGCAGCTCGGGAGGAAAGCGCACGTGCATGCCCCCACTCGAGACGAGGCCTGACTCCCCTGGGGAGACTCAGAAGCACCCCAAGATCCATGGCAACACTGGCGAGGAATCCTCAGGTTCTGGCCCCGACTCCACACAAGGACTGAGGCCCTGGCATGGACGGGAGAGGAATCCCGAGAGGTCCCCTAGCAACTCGCATGGGGACTGGCCTTTCCTGAGTCCACCAGAGCGGGTCCCTGAGGTCCCCGTCGTAACTCGAGAAGACCTGCCGCAACTCGAGAAAATCCAGGAGGTTCTCCCCTCCAGGCGAGATGAGGCCCATTTCCGCTGAGGCGTCTCGAGGCTGATAACACCTCACCTCTGGAACTTCGAAAGGGTCCTTCACACCCTTGGTGCAAATCAAGAAGTTCCCCGACCTATCCGTCTCCACTTGAGAGGAATCACGTGGGTCCCGCCCACATCCAGAGGAGCCCCGTTTCCGCCTCGTAGCTCGTGATGAGGGATCCTTTCCATGCTTCGTCGGGAAAGAGTTCCCGGCCTTCCCGTTGCATATCAAGAGGAGGCCCTCTCTACAGGAACGGCGAGAGGAACTCCAGGGTCGTGCCACCATTCCAAGAGTCCCCCAGATGTCTCAGTCCATTCCAGAGGAACCTCTTTTCCCTTCACCGGCTCGTCTTTCACGCCGAGGATCGACTCACACCAAGGTGGCACGTGGCACAGCCCTGTGGGAAAGCCTCGTGGGAAAGCCTCGAGGGACAGCCTCGAGGGAAAGCCACAGATCCCTTGATCCACGTGACAGGAAGCGTGACACTACTGCTGCAGCTCGGGAGGAAAGCGCACGTGCATGCCCCCACTCGAGACGAGGCCTGACTCCCCTGGGGAGACTCAGAAGCACCCCAAGATCCATGGCAACACTGGAGAGGAATCCTCAGGTTCCGGCCCCGACTCCACACAAGGACTGAGGCCCCGGCATGGACAGGAGAGGAATCCCGAGAGGTCCCCTAGCAACTCTCATGGGGACTGGCCTTTCCTGAGTCCACCAGAGCGGGTCCCTGAGGTCCCCGTAGTAACTCGAGAAGACCTGCCGCAACTCGAGAAAATCCAGGAGGTTCTCCCCTCCAGGCGAGATGAGGCCCATTTCCGCTGAGGCGTCTCGAGGCTGATCACACCTCACCTCTGGAACTTCGAAAGGGTCCTTCACACCCTTGGTGCAAATCAAGAAGTTCCCCGACCTATCCGTCTCCACTCGAGAGGAATCACGTGGGTCCCGCCCACATCCAGAGGAGCCCCGTTTCCGCCTCGTAGCTCGAGATGAGGGATCCTTTCCCTGCTTCGTCGGGAAAGAGTTCCCGGCCTTCCCGTCGCATCTCAAGAGGAGGCCCTCTCTACAGGAACGGCGAGAGGAACTCCAGGGTCGTGCCACCATTCCAAGAGTCCCCCAGATGTCTCAGTCCATTCCAGAGGAACCTCTTTTCCCTTCACCGGCTCGTCTTTCACGCCGAGGATCGACTCACACCAAGGTGGCACGTGGCACAGCCCTGTGGGAAAGCCTCGTGTGAAAGCCTCGAGGGACAGCCTCGAGGGAAAGCCACAGATCCCTTGATCCACGTGACAGGAAGTGTGACACTACTGCTGCAGCTCGGGAGGAAAGTGCACGTGCATGCCCCCACTCAAGACGAGGCCTGACTCCCCTGGGGAGACTCAGAAGCACCCCAAGATCCATGGCAACACTGGAGAGGAATCCTCAGGTTCCGGCCCCGACCCCACACAAGGACTGAGGCCCCGGCATGGACGGGAGAGGAATCCCGAGAGGTCCCCTAGCAACTCGCATGGGGACTGGCCTTTCCTGAGGCCACCACAGCGGGTCCCTGTGGTCCCCGTCATAACTCGAGAAGACCTGCCGCAACTCGAGAAAATCCAGGAGGTTCTCCCCTCCAGGCGAGATGAGGCCCATTTCCGCTGAGGCGTCTCGAGGCTGATCACACCTCACCTCTGGAACTTCGAAAGGGTACTTCACACCCTTGGTGCAAATCAAGAAGTTCCCCGACCTATCCGTCTCCACTCGAGAGGAATCACGTGGGTCCCGCCCACATCCAGAGGAGCCCCGTTTCCGCCTCGTAGCTCGAGATGAGGGATCCTTTCCCTGCTTCGTCGGGAAAGAGTTCCCGGCCTTCCCGTCGCATCTCAAGTGGAGGCCCTCTCAACAGGAACGGCGAGAGGAACTCCAGGGTCGTGCCACCATTCCAAGAGTCCCCCAGATGTCTCAGTCCATTCCAGAGGAACCTCTTTTCCCTTCACCGGTTCGTCTTTCACGACGAGGATCGACTCACACCAAGGTGGCACGTGGCACAGCCCTGTGGGAAAGCCTCGTGGGAAAGCCTCGAGGGACAGCCTCGAGGGAAAGCCACAGATCCCTTGATCCACGTGACAGGAAGCGTGACACTACTGCTGCAGCTCGGGAGGAAAGCGCACGTGCATGCCCCAACTCGAGACGAGTCCTGACTCCCCTGGGGAGACTCAGAAGCACCCCAAGATCCATGGCAACACTGGAGAGGAATCCTCAGGTTCCGGCCCCGACTCCACACAAGGACTGAGGCCCCGGCATGGACGGGAGAGGAATCCCGAGAGGTCCCCTAGCAACTCGCATGGGGACTGGCCTTTCCTGAGGCTACCAGAGCGGGTCCCTGAGGTCCCCGTCGTAACTCGAGAAGACCTGCCGCAACTCGAGAAAATCCAGGAGGTTCTCCCCTCCAGGCGAGATGAGGCCCATTTCCGCTGAGGCGTCTCGAGGCTGATCACACCTCACCTCTGGAACTTCGAAAGGGTCCTTCACACCCTCGGTGCAAATCAAGAAGTTCCCCGACCTAGCCGTCTCCACTCGAGAGGAATCACGAGGGTCCCTCCCACATCCAGAGGAGCCCCGTTTCCACCTCGTAGCTCGAGATGAGGGATCCTTTCCCTGCTTCGTCGGGAAAGAGTTCCCGGCGTTCCCGTCGCATCTCAAGAGGAGGCCCTCTCAATAGGAACGGCGAGAGGAACTCCAGGGTCGTGCCACCATTCCAAGAGTCCCCCAGATGTCTCAGTCCATTCCAGAGGAACCTCGTTTCCCTTCACTGGTTCGTCTTTCACGCCGAGGATCGACTCACACCAAGGTGGCACGTGGCACAGCCCTGTGGGAAAGCCTCGTGGGAAAGCCTCGAGGGACAGCCTCGAGGGAAAGCCACAGATTCCTTGATCCACGTGACAGGAAGCGTGACACTACTACTGCAGCTCGGGAGGAAAACGCACGTGCATGCCCCCACTCGAGACGAGGCCTGACTCCCCTGGGGAGACTCAGAAGCACCCCAAGATCCATGGCAACACTGGAGAGGAATCCTCAGGTTCCGGCCCCGACTCCACACAAGGACTGAGGCCCCGGCATGGACGGGAGTGGAATCCCGAGAGGTCCCCTAGCAACTCGCATGGGCCTGGCCTTTCCTGAGGCCACCAGAGCGGGTCCCTGAGGTCCCCGTCGTAACTCGAGAAGACCTACCGCAACTCGAGAAAATCCAGGAGGTTCTCCCCTCCAGCCGAGATGAGGCCCATTTCCGCTGAGGCGTCTCGAGGCTGATCACACCTCACCTCTGGAACTTCGAAAGGGTCCTTCACACCCTTGCTGCAAATCAAGAAGTTCCCCGACATACCCGTCTCCACTCGAGAGGAATCACGAGGGTCCCGCCCACATCCAGAGGAGCCCCGTGTCCGCCTCGTAGCTCGAGATGAGGGATCCTTTCCCTGCTTCGTCGGGAAAGATTTCCCGGCGTTCCCGTCGCATCTCAAGAGGAGGCCCTCTCAACAGGAACGGCGAGAGGAACTCCAGGGTCGTGCCACCCTTCCAAGAGTCCCCCAGATGTCTCAGTCCATTCCAGAGGAACCTCTTTTCCCTTCACCGGCTCGTCTTTCACGCCGATTATCGACTCACACCAAGGTGGCACGTGGCACAGCCCTGTGGGAAAGCCTCGTGGGAAAGCCTCGAGGGACAGCCTCGAGGGAAACCCACAGATCCCTTGATCCACGTGACAGGAAGCGTGACACTACTGCTGCAGCTCGGGAGGAAAGCGCACGTGCATGCCCCCACTCGAGACGAGGCCTGACTCCCCTGGGGAGACTCAGAAGCACTCCAAGATCCATGGCAACACTGGAGAGGAATCCTCAGGTTCCGGCCCCGACTCCACACAAGGACTGAGGCCCCGGCATGGACGGGAGAGGAATCCCGAGAGGTCCCCTAGCAACTCGCATGGGGACTGGCCTTTCCTGAGTCCACCAGAGCGGGTCCCTGTGGTCCCCGTCGTAACTCGAGAAGACATGCCGCAACTCGAGAAAATCCAGGAGGTTCTCCCCTCCAGGCGAGATGAGGCCCATTTCCGCTGAGGCGTCTCGAGGCTGATCACACCTCACCTTTGGAACTTCGAAAGGGTCCTTCACACCCTTGGTGCAAATCAAGAAGTTCCCCGACATACCCGTCTCCCCTCGAGAGGAATCACGAGGGTCCCGCCCACATCCAGAGGAGCCCCGTTTCCGCCTCGTAGCTCGAGATGAGGGATCCTTTCCCTGCTTCGTCGGGAAAGAGTTCCCGGCCTTCCCGTCGCATCTCAAGAGGAGGCCCTCTCAACAGGAACGGCGAGAGGAACTCCAGGGTCGTGCCACCATTCCAAGAGTCCCCCAGATGTCTCAGTCCATTCCAGAGGAACCTCTTTTCCCTTCACCGGCTCGTCTTTCACGCCGAGGATCGACTCACACCAAGGTGGCACGTGGCACTGCCCTGTGGGAAAGCCTCGTGGGAAAGCCTCGAGGGACAGCCTCGAGGGAAAGCCACAGATCCCTTGATCCACGTGACAGGAAGCGTGACACTACTGCTGCAGCTCGGGAGGAAAGCGCACGTGCATGCCCCCACTCGAGACGAGGCCTGACTCCCCTGGGGAGACTCAGAAGCACCCCAAGATCCATGGCAACACTGGAGAGGAATCCTCAGCTTCCGGCCCCGACTCCACACAAGGACTGAGGCCCCGGCATGGACAGGAGAGGAATCCCGAGAGGTCCCCTAGCAACTCTCATGGGGACTGGCCTTTCCTGAGTCCACCAGAGCGGGTCCCTGAGGTCCCCGTAGTAACTCGAGAAGACCTGCCGCAACTCGAGAAAATCCAGGAGGTTCTCCCCTCCAGGCGAGATGAGGCCCATTTCCGCTGAGGCGTCTCGAGGCTGATCACACCTCACCTCTGGAACTTCGAAAGGGTCCTTCACACCCTTGGTGCAAATCAAGAAGTTCCCCGACCTAGCCGTCTCCACTCGAGAGGAATCACGTGGGTCCCGCCCACATCCAGAGGAGCCCCGTTTCCGCCTCGTAGCTCGAGATGAGGGATCCTTTCCCTGCTTCGTCGGGAAAGAGTTCCCGGCCTTCCCGTCGCATCTCAAGAGGAGGCCCTCTCTACAGGAACGGCGAGAGGAACTCCAGGGTCGTGCCACCATTCCAAGAGTCCCCCAGATGTCTCAGTCCATTCCAGAGGAACCTCTTTTCCCTTCACCGGCTCGTCTTTCACGCCGAGTATCGACTCACACCATGGTGGCACGTGGCACAGCCCTGTGGGAAAGCCTCGTGTGAAAGCCTCGAGGGACAGCCTCGAGGGAAAGCCACAGATCCCTTGATCCACGTGACAGGAAGCGTGACACTACTGCTGCAGCTCGGGAGGAAAGCGCACGTGCATGCCCCCACTCAAGACGAGGCCTGACTCCCCTGGGGAGACTCAGAAGCACCCCAAGATCCATGGCAACACTGGAGAGGAATCCTCAGGTTCCGGCCCCGACCCCACACAAGGACTGAGGCCCCGGCATGGACGGGAGAGGAATCCCGAGAGGTCCCCTAGCAACTCGCATGGGGACTGGCCTTTCCTGAGGCCACCAGAGCGGGTCCCTGTGGTCCCCGTCATAACTCGAGAAGACCTGCCGCAACTCGAGAAAATCCAGGAGGTTCTCCCCTCCAGGCGAGATGAGGACCATTTCCGCTGAGGCGTCTCGAGGCTGATCACACCTCACCTCTGGAACTTCGAAAGGGTCCTTCACACCCTTGGTGCAAATCAAGAAGTTCCCCGACCTATCCGTCTCCACTCGAGAGGAATCACGTGGGTCCCGCCCACATCCAGAGGAGCCCCGTTTCCGACTCGTAGCTCGAGATGAGGGATCCTTTCCCTGCTTCGTCGGGAAAGAGTTCCCGGCCTTCCCGTCGCATCTCAAGTGGAGGCCCTCTCAACAGGAACGGCGAGAGGAACTCCAGGGTCGTGCCACCATTCCAAGAGTCCCCCAGATGTCTCAGTCCATTCCAGAGGAACCTCTTTTCCCTTCACCGGTTCGTCTTTCACGCCGAGGATCGACTCACACCAAGGTGGCACGTGGCACAGCCCTGTGGGAAAGCCTCGTGGGAAAGCCTCGAGGGACAGCCTCGAGGGAAAGCCACAGATCCCTTGATCCACGTGACAGGAAGCGTGACACTACTGCTGCAGCTCGGGAGGAAAGCGCACGTGCATGCCCCAACTCGAGACGAGTCCTGACTCCCCTGGGGAGACTCAGAAGCACCCCAAGATCCATGGCAACACTGGAGAGGAATCCTCAGGTTCCGGCCCCGACTCCACACAAGGACAGAGGCCCCGGCATGGATGGGAGAGGAATCCCGAGAGGTCCCATAGCAACTCGCATGGGGACTGGCCTTTCCTGAGTCTACCAGAGCGGGTCCCTGAGGTCCCCGTCGTAACTCGAGAAGACCTGCCGCAACTCGAGAAAATCCAGGAGGTTCTGCCCTCCAGGCGAGATGAGGCCCATTTCCGCTGAGGCGTCTCAAGGCTGATCACACCTCACCTCTGGAACTTCGAAAGGGTCCTTCACACCCTTGGTGCAAATCAAGAAGTTCCCCGACGTACCCGTCTCCACTCGAGAGGAATCACGAGGGTCCCGCCCACATCCAGAGGAGCCCCGTGTCCGCCTCATAGCTCGAGATGAGGGATCCTTTCCCTGCTTCGTCGGGAAAGAGTTCCCGGCGTTCCCGTCGCATCTCAAGAGGAGACCCTCTCTACAGGAACGGCGAGAGGAACTCCAGGGTCGTGCCACCATTCCAAGAGTCCCCCAGATGTCTCAGTCCATTCCAGAGGAACCTCTTTTCCCTTCACCGGCTCGTCTTTCACGCCGAGGATCGACTCACACCAAGGTGGCACGTGGCACAGCCCTGTGGGAAAGCCTCGTGGGAAAGCCTCGAGGGACAGCCTCGAGGGAAAGCCACAGATCCCTTGATCCACGTGACAGGAAGCGTGACACTACTGCTGCAGCTCGGGAGGAAAGCGCACGTGAATGCCCCCACTCGAGACGAGGCCTGACTCCCCTGGGGAGACTCAGAAGCACCCCAAGATCCATGGCAACACTGGAGAGGAAACCTCAGGTTCCGGCCCCGAATCCACACAAGGACTGAGGCCCCGGCATGGACGGGAGAGGAATCCCGAGAGGTCCCCTAGCAACTCGCATGGGGACTGGCCTTTCCTGAGTCCACCAGAGCGGGTCCCTGTGGTCCCCGTCGTAACTCGAGAAGACCTGCCGCAACTCGAGAAAATCCAGGAGGTTCTCCCCTCCAGGCGAGATGAGGCCCATTTCCGCTGAGGCGTCTCGAGGCTGATCACACCTCACCTCTGGAACTTCGAAAGGGTCCTTCACACCCTTGGTGCAAATCAAGAAGTTCCCCGACATACCCGTCTCCCCTCGAGAGGAATCACGAGGGTCCCGCCCACATCCAGAGGAGCCCCGTTTCCGCCTCGTAGCTCGAGATGAGGGATCCTTTCCCTGCTTCGTCGGGAAAGAGTTCCCGGCCTTCCCGTCGCATCTCAAGAGGAGGCCCTCTCAACAGGAACGGGGAGAGGAACTCCAGGGTCGTGCCACCATTCCAAGAGTCCCCCAGATGTCTCAGTCCATTCCAGAGGAACCTCTTTTCCCTTCACCGGCTCGTCTTTCACGCCGAGGATCGGACTCACACCAAGGTGGCACGTGGCACTGCCCTGTGGGAAAGCCTCGTGGGAAAGCCTCGAGGGACAGCCTCGAGGGAAAGCCACAGATCCCTTGATCCACGTGACAGGAAGCGTGACACTACTGCTGCAGCTCGGGAGGAAAGCGCACGTGCATGCTAACACTCGAGACGAGGCCTGACTCCCCTGGGGAGTTTCAGAAGCACCCCAAGATCCATGGCAACACTGGAGAGGAATCCTCAGGTTCCGGCCCCGACTCCACACAAGGACTGAGGCCCCGGCATGGACGGGAGAGGAATCCCGAGAGGTCCCCTAGCAACTCGCATGGGGACTGGCCTTTCCTGAGGCTACCAGAGCGGGTCCCTGAGGTCCCCGTCGTAACTCGAGAAGACCTGCCGCAACTCGAGAAAATCCAGGAGGTTCTCCCCTCCAGGCGAGATGAGGCCCATTTCCGCTGAGGCGTCTCGAGGCTGATCACACCTCACCTCTGGAACTTCGAAAGGGTCCTTCACACCCTCGGTGCAAATCAAGAAGTTCCCCGACCTAGCCGTCTCCACTCGAGAGGAATCACGAGGGTCCCGCCCACATCCAGAGGAGCCCCGTTTCCACCTCGTAGCTCGAGATGAGGGATCCTTTCCCTGCTTCGTCGGGAAAGAGTTCCCGGCGTTCCCGTCGCATCTCAAGAGGAGGCCCTCTCAATAGGAACGGCGAGAGGAACTCCAGGGTCGTGCCACCATTCCAAGAGTCCCCCAGATGTCTCAGTCCATTCCAGAGGAACCTCGTTTCCCTTCACTGGTTCGTCTTTCACGCCGAGGATCGACTCACACCAAGGTGGCACGTGGCACAGCCCTGTGGGAAAGCCTCGTGGGAAAGCCTCGAGGGACAGCCTCGAGGGAAAGCCACAGATTCCTTGATCCACGTGACAGGAAGCGTGACACTACTACTGCAGCTCGGGAGGAAAACGCACGTGCATGCCCCCACTCGAGACGAGGCCTGACTCCCCTGGGGAGACTCAGAAGCACCCCAAGATCCATGGCAACACTGGAGAGGAATCCTCAGGTTCCGGCCCCGACTCCACACAAGGACTGAGGCCCCGGCATGGACGGGAGTGGAATCCCGAGAGGTCCCCTAGCAACTCGCATGGGCCTGGCCTTTCCTGAGGCCACCAGAGCGGGTCCCTGAGGTCCCCGTCGTAACTCGAGAAGACCTACCGCAACTCGAGAAAATCCAGGAGGTTCTCCCCTCCAGGCGAGATGAGGCCCATTTCCGCTGAGGCGTCTCGAGGCTGATCACACCTCACCTCTGGAACTTCGAAAGGGTCCTTCACACCCTTGCTGCAAATCAAGAAGTTCCCCGACATACCCGTCTCCACTCGAGAGGAATCACGAGGGTCCCGCCCACATCCAGAGGAGCCCCGTGTCCGCCTCGTAGCTCGAGATGAGGGATCCTTTCCCTGCTTCGTCGGGAAAGATTTCCCGGCGTTCCCGTCGCATCTCAAGAGGAGGCCCTCTCAACAGGAACGGCGAGAGGAACTCCAGGGTCGTGCCACCCTTCCAAGAGTCCCCCAGATGTCTCAGTCCATTCCAGAGGAACCGCTTTTCCCTTCACCGGCTCGTCTTTCACGCCGAGGATCGACTCACACAAAGGTGGCACGTGGCACAGCCCTGTGGGAAAGCCTCGTGGGAAAGCCTCGAGGGACAGCCTCGAGGGAAAGCCACAGATCCCTTGATCCACGTGACAGGAAGCGTGACACTACTGCTGCAGCTCGGGAGGAAAGCGCACGTGCATGCCCCCACTCGAGACGAGGCCTGACTCCCCTGGGGAGACTCAGAAGCACTCCAAGATCCATGGCAACACTGGAGAGGAATCCTCAGGTTCCGGCCCCGACTCCACACAAGGACTGAGGCCCCGGCATGGACGGGAAAGGAATCCCGAGAGGTCCCCTAGCAACTCGCATGGGGACTGGCCTTTCCTGAGGCTACCAGAGCGGGTCCATGAGGTCCCCGTCGTAACTCGGGAAGACCTGCCGCAACTCGAGAAAATCCAGGAGGTTCTCCCCTCCAGGCGAGATGAGGCCCATTTCCGCTGAGGCGTCTCGAGGCTGATCACACCTCACCTCTGGAACTTCGAAAGGGTCCTTCACACCCTTGGTGCAAATCAAGAAGTTCCCCGACATACCCGTCTCAACTCGAGAGGAATCACGAGGGTCCCGCCCACATCCAGAGGAGCCCCGTGTCCGCCTCGTAGCTCGAGATGAGGGATCCTTTCCCTGCTTCGTCGGGAAAGAGTTCCCGGTGTTCCCGTCGCATCTCAAGAGGAGGCCCTCTCAACAGGAACGGCGAGAGGAACTCCAGGGTCGTGCCACCATTCCAAGAGTCCCCCAGATGTCTCAGTCCATTCCAGAGGAACCTCTTTTCCCTTCACCGGCTCGTCTTTCACGCCGAGGATCGACTCACAACAAGGTGGCACGTGGCACAGCCCTGTGGGAAAGCCTCGTGGGAAAGCCTCGAGGGACAGCCTCGAGGGAAAGCCACAGATCCCTTGATCCACGTGACAGGAAGCGTGACACTACTGCTGCAGCTCGGGAGGAAAGCGCACGTGCATGCCCCCACTCGAGACGAGGCCTGACTCCCCTGGGGAGACTCAGAAGCACTCCAAGATCCATGGCAACACTGGAGAGGAATCCTCAGGTTCCGGTCCCGACTCCACACAAGGACTGAGGCCCCGGCATGGACGGGAAAGGAATCCCGAGAGGTCCCCTAGCAACTCGCATGGGGACTGTCCTTTCCTGAGGCCACCAGAGCGGGTCCCTGAGGTCCACGTCGTAACTCGAGAAGACCTGCCGCAACTCGAGAAAATCCAGGAGGTTCTCCCCTCCAGGCGAGATGAGGCCCATTTCCGCTGAGGCGTCTCGAGGCTGATCACACCTCACCTCTGGAACTTCGAAAGGGTACTTCACACCCTTGGTGCAAATCAAGAAGTTCCCCGACATACCCGTCTCCACTCGAGAGGAATCACGAGGGTCCCGCCCACATCCAGAGGAGCCCCGTTTCCGCCTCGTAGCTCGAGATGAGGGATCCTTTCCCTGCTTCGTCGGGAAAGAGTTCCCGGCGTTCCCGTCACATCTCAAGAGGAGGCCCTCTCAACAGGAATGGCGAGAGGAACTCCAGGGTCGTGCCACCATTCCAAGAGTCCCCCAGATGTCTCAGTCCATTCCAGAGGAACCTCTTTTCCCTTCACCGGCTCGTCTTTCACGCCGAGGATCGACTCACACCAAGGTGGCACGTGGCACAGCCCTGTGGGAAAGCCTCGTGGGAAAGCCTCGAGGGACAGCCTCGAGGGAAAGCCACAGATCCCTTGATCCACGTGACAGGAAGCGTGACACTACTGCCGCAGCTCGGGAGGAAAGCGCACGTGCATGCCCCCACTCGAGACGAGGCCTGACTCCCCTGGGGAGACTCAGAAGCACCCCAAGATCCATGGCAACACGGGAGAGGAATCCTCAGGTTCCGGCCCCGACTCCACACAAGGACTGAGGCCCCGGCATGGACGGGAGAGGAATCCCGAGACGTCCCCTAGCAACTCCATGGGCACTGGCCTTTCCTGAGGCTACCAGAGCGGGTCCCTGAGGTCCCCGTCGTAACTCGAGAAGACCTGCCGCAACTCGAGAAATTCCAGGAGGTTCTCCCCTCCAGGCGAGATGAGGCCCATTTCCGCTGAGGCGTCTCCAGGCTGATCACACCTCACCTCTGGAACTTCGAAAGGGTCCTTCACACCCTCGGTGCAAATCAAGAAGTTCCCCGACCAAGCCGTCTCCACTCGAGAGGAATCACGAGGGTCCCTCCCACATCCAGAGGAGCCCCGTTTCCACCTCGTAGCTCGAGATGAGGGATCCTTTCCCTGCTTCATCGGGAAAGAGTTCCCGGCGTTGCCGTCGCATCTCAAGAGGAGGCCCTCTCAATAGGAACGGCGAGAGGAACTCCAGGGTCGTGCCACCATTCCAAGAGTCCCCCAGATGTCTCAGTCCATTCCAGAGGAACCTCGTTTCCATTCACCGGTTCGTCTTTCACGCCGAGGATCGACTCACACCAAGGTGGCACGTGGCACAGCCCTGTGGGAAAGCCTCGTGGGAAAGCCTCGAGGACAGCCTCGAGGGAAAGCCACAGATTCCTTGATCCACGTGACAGGAAGCGTGACACTACTACTGCAGCTCGGCAGGAAAGCGCACGTGCATGCCCCCACTCGAGACGAGGCCTGACTCCCCTGGGGAGACTCAGAAGCACCCCAAGATCCATGGCAACACTGGAGAGGAATCCTCAGGTTCCGGCCCCAACTCCACACAAGGACTGAGGCCCCGGCATGGACGGGAGAGCAATCCCGAGAGGTCCCCTAGCAACTCGCATGGGGACTGGCCTTTCCTGAGGCCACCAGAGCGGGTCCCTGTGGTCCCCGTCGTAACTCGAGAAGACCTGCCGCAACTCGAGAAAATCAAGGAGGTTCTCCCCTCCAGGCGAGATGAATCCCATTTCCGCTGAGGCGTCTCGAGGCTGATCACACCGCACCTCTGGAACTTCGAAAGGGTCCTTCACACCCTTGGTGCAAATCAAGAACTTCCCCGACCTATCCGTCTCCACTCGAGAGGAATCACGTGGGTCCCGCCCACATCCAGAGGAGCCCCGTTTCCGCCTCGTAGCTCGAGATGAGGGATCCTTTCCCTGCTTCGTCGGGAAAGAGTTCCCGGCCTTCCCGTCGCATCTCAAGAGGAGGCCCTCTCAACAGGAACGGCGAGAGGAACTCCAGGGTCTTGCCACCATTCCAAGAGCCCCCAGATGTCTCAGTCCATTCCAGAGGAACCTCTTTTCCCTTCACCGGCTCGTCTTTCACGCCGAGGATCGACTCACACCAAGGTGGAACGTGACACAGCCCTGTGGGAAAGCCTCGTGGGAAAGCTTCGAGGGACAGTCTCGAGGGAAAGCCACAGATCCCTTGATCCACGTGACAGGAAGCGTGACACTATTGCTGCAGCTCGGGAGGAAAGCGCACGTGCATGCCCCCACTCGAGACGAGGCCTGACTCCCCTGGGGAGACTCAGAAGCACCCCAAGATCCATGGCAACACTGGAGAGGAATCCTCAGGTTCCGGCCCCGACTCCACACAAGGACTGAGGCCCCGGCATGGACGGGAGAGGAATCCCGAGAGCTCCCCTAGCAACTCGCATGGGGACTGGCCTTTCCTGAGGCTACCAGAGCGGGTCCCTGAGGTCTCCGTCGTAACTCGAGAACACCTGCCGCAACTCGAGAAAATCCAGGAGGTTCTCCCCTCCAGGCGAGATGAGGCCCATTTCCGCTGAGGCGTCTCGAGGCTGATCACACCTCACCTCTGGAACTTCGAATGGGTCCTTCACACCCTTGGTGCAAATCAAGAAGTTCCCCGACATACCCGTCTCAACTCGAGAGGAATCACGAGGGTCCCTCCCACATCCAGAGGAGCCCCGTGTCCGCCTCGTAGCTCGAGATGAGGGATCCTTTCCCTGCTTCGTCGGGAAAGATTTCCCGGCGTTCCCGTCGCATCTCAAGAGGAGGCCCTCTCAACAGGAACGGCGAGAGGAACTCCAGGGTCGTGCCACCATTCCAAGAGTCCCCCAGATGTCTCAGTCCATTCCAGAGGAACCTCTTTTCCCTTCACCGGCTCGTCTTTCACGCCGAGGATCGACTCACACCAAGGTGGCACGTGGCACAGCCCTGTGGGAAAGCCTCGTGGGAAAGCCTCGAGGGACAGCCTCGAGGGAAAGCCACAGATCCCTTGATCCACGTGACAGGAAGCGTGACACTATTGCTGCAGCTCGGAAGGAAAGCGCACGTGCATGCCCCCACTCGAGACGAGGCCTGACTCCCCTGGGGAGACTCAGAAGCAGCCCAAGATCCATGGCAACACTGGAGAGGAATCCTCAGGTTCCGGCCCCGACTCCACACAAGGACTGAGGCCCCGGCATGGACGGGAGAGGAATCCCGAGAGGTCCCCTAGCAACTCGCATGGGGACTGGCCTTTCCTGAGGCCACCAGAGCGGGTCCCTGAGGTCCCCGTCGTAACTCGAGAAGACCTGCCGCAACTCGAGAAAATCCAGGAGGTTCTCCCCTCCAGGCGAGATGAGGCCCATTTCCGCTGAGGCGTCTCGAGGCTGATCACACCTCACCTCTGGAACTTCGAAAGGGTCCTTCACACCCTTGGTGCAAATCAAGAAGTTCCCCGACCTAGCCGTCTCCACTCGAGAGGAATCACGAGGGTCACGCCCACATCCAGAGGAGCCCCGTTTCCGCCTCGTAGCTCGAGATGAGGGATCCTTTCCCTGCTTCGTCGGGAAAGAGTTCCCGGCGTTCCCGTCGCATCTCAAGAGGAGGCCCTCTCAACAGGAACGGCGAGAGGAACTCCAGGGTCGTGCCACCATTCCAAGAGTCCCCCAGATGTCTCAGTCCATTGCAGAGGAACCTCTTTTCCCTTCACCGGCTCGTCTTTCACGCCGAGGATCGACTCACACCAAGGTGGCACGTGGCACAGCCCTGTGGGAAAGCCTCGTGGGAAAGCCTCGAGGAACAGCCTCGAGGGAAAGCCACAGATCCCTTGATCCACGTGACAGGAAGCGTGACACTACTGCTGCAGCTCGGGAGGAAAGCGCACGTGCATGCCCCCACTCGAGACGAGGCCTGACTCCCCTGGGGAGACTCAGAAGCACCCCAAGATCCATGGCAACACTGGAGAGGAATCCTCAGGTTCCGGCCCCGACTCCACACAAGGACTGAGGCCCTGGCATGGACGGGAGAGGAATCCCGAGAGGTCCCCTAGCAACTCGCATGGGGACTGGCCTTTCCTGAGGCTACCAGAGCGGGTCCCTGAGGTCTCCGTCGTAACTCGAGAAGACCTGCCGCAACTCGAGAAAATCCAGGAGGTTCTCCCCTCCAGGCGAGATGAGGCCCATTTCCACTGAGGCGTCTCGAGGCTGATCACACCTCACCTCTGGAACTTCGAAAGGGTCCTTCACACCCTCGGTGCAAATCAAGAAGTTCCCCGACCTAGCCGTCTCCACTCGAGAGGAATCACGAGGGTCCCTCCCACATCCAGAGGAGCCCCGTTTCCGCCTCGTAGCTCGAGATGAGGGATCCTTTCCCTGCTTCGTCGGGAAAGAGTTCCCGGCGTTCCGGTCGCATCTCAAGAGGAGGCCCTCTCAACAGGAACGGCGAGAGGAACTCCAGGGTCGTGCCACCCTTCCAAGAGTCCCCCAGATGTCTCAGTCCATTCCAGAGGAACCGCTTTTCCCTTCACCGGCTCGTCTTTCACGCCGAGGATCGACTCACACAAAGGTGGCACGTGGCACAGCCCTGTGGGAAAGCCTCGTGGGAAAGCCTCGAGGGACAGCCTCGAGGGAAAGCCACAGATCCCTTGATCCACGTGACAGGAAGCGTGACACTACTGCGGCAGCTCGGGAGGAAAGCGCACGTGCATGCCCCCACTCGAGACGAGGCCTGACTCCCCTGGGGAGACTCAGAAGCACCCCAAGATCCATGGCAACACTGGAGAGGAATCCTCAGGTTCCGGCCCCGACTCCACACAAGGACAGAGGCCCCGGCATGGACGGGAGAGGAATCCCGAGAGGTCCCATAGCAACTTGCATGGGGACTGGCCTTTCCTGAGTCTACCAGAGCGGGTCCCTGAGGTCCCCGTCGTAACTCGAGAAGACCTGCCGCAACTCGAGAAAATCCAGGAGGTTCTCCCCTCCAGGCGAGATGAGGCCCATTTCCGCTGAGGCGTCTCAAGGCTGATCACACCTCACCTCTGGAACTTCGAAAGGGTCCTTCACACCCTTGGTGCAAATCAAGAAGTTCCCCGACATACCCGTCTCCACTGGAGAGGAATCACGAGGGTCCCGCCCACATCCAGAGGAGCCCCGTTTCGGCCTCGTAGCTCGAGATGAGGGATCCTTTCCCTGCTTCGTCGGGAAAGAGTTCCCGGCCTTCCCGTCGCATCTCAAGAGGAGGCCCTCTCAACAGGAACGGCGAGAGGAACTCCAGGGTCGTGCCACCATTCCAAGAGTCCCCCAGATGTCTCAGTCCATTCCAGAGGAACCTCGTTTCCCTTCACCGGTTCGTTTTTCACGCCGAGGATCGACACACACCAAGGTGGCCCGTGGCACAGCCCTGTGGGAAAGCCTCGTGGGAAAGCCTCGAGGGACAGCCTCGAGGGATAGCCACAGATCCCTTGATCCACGTGACAGGAAGCGTGACACTACTGCTGCAGCTCGGGAGGAAAGCGCACGTGCATGCCCCCACTCGAGACGAGGCCTGACTCCCCTGGGGAGACTCAGAAGCACCCCAAGATCCATGGCAACACTGGAGAGGAATCCTCAGGTTCCGGCCCCGACTCCACACAAGGACTGAGGCCCCGGCATGGACGGGAGAGGAATCCCGAGAGGTCCCCTAGCAACTCGCATGGGGACTGGCCTTTCCTGTGGCCACCAGAGCGGGTCCCTGAGGTCCCCGTCGTAACTCGAGAAGACCTGCCGCAACTCGAGAAAATCCAGGAGGTTCTCCCCTCCAGGCGAGATGAGGCCCATTTCCGCTGAGGCGTCTCGAGGCTGATCACACCTCACCTCTGGAACTTCGAAAGGGTCCTTCACACCCTTGCTGCAAATCAAGAAGTTCCCCGACATACCCGTCTCCACTCGAGAGGAATCACGAGGGTCCCGCCCACATCCAGAGGAGCCCCGTTTCCGCCTCGTAGCTCGAGATGAGGGATCCTTTCCCTGCTTCGCCGGGAAAGAGTTCCCGGCGTTCCCGTCGCATCTCAAGAGGAGGCCCTCTCAACAGGAACGGCGAGAGGAACTCCAAGGTCGTGCCACCATTCCAAGAGTCCCCCTGATGTCTCAGTCCATTCCAGAGGAACCTCTTTTCCCTTCACTGGCTCGTCTTTCACGCCGAGGATCGACTCACACCAAGGTGGCACGTGGCACAGCCCTGTGGGAAAGCCTCATGGGAAAGCCTCGAGGGACAGCCTAGAGGGAAAGCCACAGATCCCTTGATCCACGTGACAGGAAGCGTGACACTACTGCTGCAGCTCGGGAGGAAAGGGCACGTGCATGCCCCCACTCGAGACGAGGCCTGACTCACCTGGGGAGACTCAGAAGCACCCCAAGATCCATGGCAACACTGGAGAGGAATCCTCAGGTTCCGGCCCCGACTCCACACAAGGACTGAGGCCCCGGCATGGACGGGAGTGGAATCCCAGGAGGTCCCCTAGCAACTCGCATGGGGACTGGCCTTTTCTGAGGCCACCAGAGCGGGTCCCTGAGGTCCCCGTCGTAACTTGAGAAGACCTGCCGCAACTCGAGAAAATCCAGGAGGTTCTCCCCTCCAGGCGAGATGAGGCCCATTTCCGCTGAGGCGTCTCGAGGCTGATCACACCTCACCTCTGGAACTTCGAAAGGGTCCTTCACACCCTTGCTGCAAATCAAGAAGTTCCCCGACATACCCGTCTCCACTCGAGAGGAATCACGAGGGTCCCGCCCACATCCAGAGGAGCCCCGTTTCCGCCTCGTAGCTCGAGATGAGGGATCCTTTCCCTGCTTCGTCGGGAAAGAGTTCCCGGCGTTCCCGTCGCATCTCAAGAGGAGGCCCTCTCAACAGGAACGGCGAGAGGAACTCCAAGGTCGTGCCACCATTCCAAGAGTCCCCCTGATGTCTCAGTCCATTCCAGAGGAACCTCTTTTCCCTTCACTGGCTCGTCTTTCACGCCGAGGATCGACTCACACCAAGGTGGCACGTGGCACAGCCCTGGGGGAAAGCCTCATGGGAAAGCCTCGAGGGACAGCCTAGAGGGAAAGCCACAGATCCCTTGATCCACGTGACAGGAAGCGTGACACTACTGCTGCAGCTCGGGAGGAAAGCGCACGTGCATGCCCCCACTCGAGACGAGGCCTGACTCCCCTGGGGAGACTCAGAAGCACCCCAAGATCCATGGTAACACTGGAGAGGAATCCTCAGGTTCCGGCCCCGACTCCACACAAGGACTGAGGCCCCGGCATGAACGGGAGAGGAATCCCGAGAGGTCCCCTAGCAACTCGCATGGGGACTGGCCTTTCCTGAGGCCACCAGAGCGGGTCCCTGAGGTCCCCGTCGTAACTCGAGAAGACCTGCCGCAACTCGAGAAAATCCAGGAGGTTCTCCCCTCCAGGCGAGATGAGGCCCATTTCCGCTGAGGCGTCTCGAGGCTGATCACACCTCACCTCTGGAACTTCGAAAGGCTCCTTCACACCCTTGGTGCAAATCAAGAAGTTCCCCGACATACCCGTCTCCACTCGAGAGGAATCACGAGGGTCCCGCCCACATCCAGAGGAGCCCCGTTTCCGCCTCGTAGCTCGAGATGAGGGATCCTTTCCCTGCTTCGTCGTGAAAGAGTTCCCGGCGTTCCCGTCGCATCTCAAGAGGAGGCCCTCTCAACAGGAACGGCGAGAGGAACTCCAGGGTCGTGCCACCATTCCAAGAGTCCCCCAGATGTCTCAGTCCATCCCAGAGGAACCTCTTTTCCCTTCACCGGCTCGTCTTTCACGCCGAGGATCGACTCACACCAAGGTGGCACGTGGCACAGCCCTGTGGGAAAGCCTCGTGGGAAAGCCTCGAGGGACAGCCTCGAGGGAAAGCCACAGATCCCTTGATCCACGTGACAGGAAGCGTGACACTACTGCTGCAGCTCGGGAGGAAAGCGCACGTGCATGCCCCCACTCGAGACGAGGCCTGACTCCCCTGGGGAGACTCAGAAGCACCCCAAGATCCATGGCAACACTGGAGAGAAATCCTCAGGTTCCGGCCCCGACTCCACACAAGGACTGAGGCCCCGGCATGGACGGGAGAGGAATCCCGAGAGGTCCCCTAGCAACTCGCATGGGGACTGGCCTTTCCTGAGGCCACCAGAGCGGGTCCCTGAGGTCCCCATCGTAACTCGAGAAGACCTGCCGCAACTCGAGAAAATTCAGGAGGTTCTCCCCTCCAGGCGAGATGAGGCCCATTTCCGCTGAGGCGTCTCGAGGCTGATCACACCTCACCTCTGGAACTTCGAAAGGGTCCTTCACACCCTTGGTGCAAATCAAGAAGTTCCCCGACATACCCGTCTCCACTCGAGAGGAATCACGAGGGTCCCGCCCACATCCAGAGGAGCCCCGTTTCCGCCTCGTAGCTCGAGATGAGGGTTCCTTTCCCTGCTTCGTCGGGAAAGAGTTCCCGGCGTTCCCGTCGCATCTCAAGAGGAGGCCCTCTCAACAGGAACGGCGAGAGGAACTCCAGGGTCGTGCCACCATTCCAAGAGTCCCCCAGATGTCTCAGTCCATTCCAGAGGAACCTCTTTTCCCTTCACTGGCTCGTCTTTCACGCCGAGGATCGACTCACACCAAGGTGGCACGTGGCACAGCCCTGTGGGAAAGCCTCGTGGGAAACCCTCGACGGACAGCCTCGAGGGAAAGCCACAGATCCCTTGATCCACGTGACAGGAAGCGTGACACTACTGCTGCAGCTCGGGAGGAAAGCGCACGTGCATGCCCCCACTCGAGACGAGGCCTGACTCCCCTGGGGAGACTCAGAAGCACCCCAAGATCCATGGCAACACTGGAGAGGAATCCTCAGGTTCTGTCCCCGACTCCACACAAGGACTGAGGCCCCGGCATGGACGGGAGTGGAATCCCGAGAGGTCCCCTAGCAACTCGCATGGGGAATGGCCTTTCCTGAGGCCACCAGAGCGGGTCCCTGAGGTCCCCGTCGTAACTCGAGAAGACCTGCCGCAACTCGAGAAAATCCAGGAGGTTCTCCCCTCCAGGCGAGATGAGGCCCATTTCTGCTGAGGCGTCTCGAGGCTGATCACACCTCACCTCTGGAACTTCGAAAGGCTCCTTCACACCCTTGGTGCAAATCAAGAAGTTCCCCGACCTAGCCGTCTCCACTCGAGAGGAATCACGAGGGTCCCGCCCACATCCAGAGGAGCCCCGTTTCCGCCTCGTAGCTCGAGATGAGGGATCCTTTCCCTGCTTCGTCGGGAAAGAGTTCCCGGCGTTCCCGTCGCATCTCAAGAGGAGGTCCTCTCAACAGGAACGGCGAGAGGAACTCCAGGGTCGTGCCACCATTCCAAGAGTCCCCCAGATGTCTCAGTCCATTCCAGAGGAACCTCTTTTCCCTTCACCGGCTCGTCTTTCACGCCGAGGATCGACTCACACCAAGGTGGCACGTGGCACAGCCCTGTGGGAAAGCCTCGTGGGAAAGCCTCGAGGGACAGCCTCGAGGGAAAGCCACAGATCCCTTGATCCACGTGACAGGAAGCGTGACACTACTACTGCAGCTCGGGAGGAAAGCGCACGTGCATGCCCCCACTCGACACGAGGCCTGACTCCCCTGGGGAGACTCAGAAGCACCCCAAGATCCATGGCAACACTGGAGAGGAATCCTCAGGTTCCGGCCCCGACTCCACACAAGGTCTTAGGCCCCGGCATCGACTGGAGAGGAGTCCCGAGATGGCCCCTAGCAACTCGCCTGGGGACTGGCCTTTCCTGAGGCCACCAGAGCGGGTCCCTTAGATCCCCGTCGTAAGACGAGAAGAACTGCCGCAACTCGAGAAAATCCAGGAGGTTCTCCCCTCCAGGCGAGATGAGGCCCATTTCCGATGAGGCGTCTCGAGGCTGATCACACCTCACCTCTGGAACTTCGCAAGGGTCCTTCACACCCTTGGCGCAAATCAAGAAGTTCCCCGACATACCCGTCTCCACTCGAGAGGAAACACCAGGGTCCCGCCCACATCCAGATGAGCCCCGTTTCCGCATCGTAGCTCGAGATGAGGGATCCTTTCCCTGCTTCGTCGGGAAAGAGTTCCCGGCGTTCCCGTCGCATCTCAAGAGGAGGCCCTCTCAACAGGAACGGCGAGAGGAACTCCAGGGTCGTGCCACCATTCCAAGACTCCCCCAAATTTCTCAGTTCATTCCAGAGGAACCTCTTTTCCCTTCATCGGCTCGTCTTTCACTCCGAGGATCGACTCACACCAAGGTGGCACATGGCACAGCCCTGTGGGAAAGCCTCGTGGGAAAGCCTCGAGGGACAGCCTCGAGGGAAAGCCACAGATCCCTTGATCCACGTGACAGGAAGCGTGACACTACTGCTGCAGCTCGGGAGAAAAGCGCACGTGCATGCCCCCACTCGAGACGAGGCCTGACTCCCCTGGGGAGACTGAGAAGCACCCCAAGATCCATGGCAACACTGGAGAGGAATCCTCAGGTTCCGGCCCCGACTCCACACAAGGTCTTAGGCCCCGGCATGGACGGGAGAGGAATCCCGAGATGGCCCCTAGCAACTCGGATGGGGACTGGCCTTTCCTGAGGCCACCAGAGCGGGTCCCTGAGGTCCCCGTCGTAACTCGAGAAGACCTGCCGCAACTCGAGAAAATCCAGGAGGTTCTCCCCTCCAGGCGAGATGAGGCCCATTTCCGCTGAGGCGTCTCGAGGCTGATCACACCTCACCTCTGGAACTTCGCAAGGGTCCTTCACACGCTTGGTGCAAATCAAGAAGTTCCCCGACATACCCGTCTCCACTCGAGAGGAAACACGAGGGTCCCGCCCACATCCAGAGGAGCCCTGTTTCCGCCTCGTAGCTCGAGATGAGGGATCGTTTCCCTGCTTCGTCGGGAAAGAGTTCCCGGCGTTCCCGTCGCATCTCAAGAGGAGGCCCTCTCAACAGGAACGGCGAGAGGAACTCCAGGGTCGTGCCACCATTCCAAGAGTCCCCCAGATTTCTCAGTCCATTCCAGAGGAACCTCTTTTCCCTTCACCGGCTCGTCTTTCACGCCGAGGATCCACTCACACCAAGGTGGCAAGTGGCACAGTCCTGTGGGAAAGCCTCGTGGGAAAGCCTCGAGGGACAGCCTCGAGGGAAAGCCACAGATCCCTTGATCCACGTGACAGGAAGCGTGACACTACTGCTGCAGCTCGGGAGAAAAGCGCACGTGCATGCCCCCACTCGAGACGAGGCCTGACTCCCCTGGGGAGACTGAGAAGCACCCCAAGATCCATGGCAACACTGGAGAGGAATCCTCAGGGTCCGGCCCCGACTCCACACAAGGTCTTAGGCCCCGGCATGGACGGGAGAGGAATCCCGAGATGGCCCCTAGCAACTCGAATGGGGACTGGCCTTTCCTGAGGCCACCAGAGCGGGTCCCTGAGGTCCCCGTCGTAACTCGAGAAGACCTGCCGCAACTCGAGAAAATCCAGGAGGTTCTCCCCTCCAGGCGAGATGAGGCCCATTTCCGCTGAGGCGTCTCGAGGCTGATCACACCTCACCTCTGGAACTTCGCAAGGGTCCTTCACACCCTTGGTGCAAATCAAGAAGTTCCCCGACATACCCGTCTCCACTCGAGAGGAAGCACAAGGGTCCCGCCCACATCCAGAGGAGCCCCGTTTCCGCCTCGTAGCTCGAGATGAGGGATCCTTTCCCTGCTTCGTCGGGAAAGAGTTCCCGGCGTTCCCGTCGCAAATCAAGAGGAGGCCCTCTCAGCAGGAACGGCGAGAGGAACTCCAGGGTCGTGCCACCATTCCAAAAGTCCCCCAGATGTCTCAGTCCATTCCAGAGGAACCTCTTTTCCCTTCACCGGCTCGTCTTTCACGCCGAGGATCGACTAACACCAAGGTGGCACGTGGTACAGCCCTGTGGGAAAGCCTCGTGTGAAAGCCTCGAGGGACAGCCTCGAGGGAATGCCACAGATCCCTTGATCCACGTGACAGGAAGCGTGACACTACTGCTGCAGCTCGGGAGGAAAGCGCACGTGCATGCCCCTACTCGAGACGAGGCCTGACTCCCCTGGGGAGACTCAGAAGCACCCCAAGTTCCATGGCAACACTGGAGAGGAATCCTCAGATTTCGGCCCCGACTCCACACAAGGTCTTAGGCCCAGGCATGGACGGGAGAGGAATCCCGAGAGGCCCCCTAGGAAATCGCACGGGGACTGGCATTTCCTGAGGCCACCAGAGCGGGTCCCTGAGGTCCCCGTCGTAACTCGAGAAGACCTGCCGCAACTCGAGAAAATCCAGGAGGTTCTCTCCTCCAGGCGAGATGAGGCCCACTTCCGCTGAGGCGTCTCGAGGCTGATCACACCTCAACTCTGGAACTTCGAAAGGGTCCTTCACACCCTTGGTGCAACTCAAGACGTTCTCCGACATACCCGTCTCCACTCGAGAGGAAACACGAGGGTCCCGCCCACATCCAGAGGAGCCCCGTTTCCGTCTCGCAGCTCGAGATGAGGGATCCTTTCCCTGCTTCGTCGGGAAAGAGTTCCCGGCGTTCCCGTCGCATCTCAAGAGGAGGCCCTCTCAACAGGAACGGCGAGAGGAACTCCAGGGTCGTGCCACCATTCCAAGAGTCCCCCAGATGTCTCAGTTCATTCCAGAGGAACCTCTTTTCCCTTCACCGGCTCGTCTTTCACGCCGAGGATCGACTCACACCAAGGTGGCACGTGGCACAGCCCTGTGGGAAAGCCTCGTGGGAAAGCCTCGAGGGACAGCCTCGAGGGAAAGCCACAGATCCCTTGATCCACGTGACAGGAAGCGTGACACTAATGCTGCAGCTCGTGAGGAAAGCGCACATGCATGCCCCCACTCGAGACAAGGCCTGACTCCCCTGGGGAGACTCAGAAGCACCCCAAGATCCATGGCAACACTGGAGACGAATCCTCAGGTTCCGGCCCCGACTCCACACAAGGACTGAGGCCCCGGCATGGACGGGAGAGGAATCCCGAGAGGTCCCCTAGCAACTCGCATGGGGACTGGCCTTTCTTGAGGCCACCAGAGCGGTGCCCTGAGATCCCCGTCGTAACTCGAGAAGACCTGCCGCAACTCGAGAAAATCCAGAAGGTTCTCCCCTCCAGGCGAGATGAGGCCCTTTTCCGCTGAGGCGTCTCGAGGCGGATCACACCTCACCTCTGGAACTTCGAAAGGGTCCTTCACACCCTTGGTGCAAATCAAGAAGTTCCCCGACATACCCGTCTCCACTCGAGAGGAAACACGAGGGTCCCGCCCACATCCAGAGGAGCCCCGTTTCCGCCTCGTAGCTCGAAATGAGGGATCCTTTGCCTGCTTCGTCGGGAAAGAGTTCCCGGCGTTCCCGTCGCATCTCAAGAGGAGGCACTCTCAACAGGAACGGCGAGAGGAACTCCTGGGTCGTGCCACCATTTCAAGAGTCCCCCAGATGTCTCAGTCCATTCCAGAGGAACCTCTTTTCCCTTCACCGGCTCGTCTTTCAAGCCGAGAATCGACTCACACCAAGGTGGCACGTGGCACAGCCCTGTGGGAAAGCCTCGTGGGAAAGCCTCGAGCGAAAGCCTCGAAGGAAACCACAAATCCCTTGATCCACGTGACAGGAAGCGTGACACGACTGCTGCAGCTCAGGAGGAAAGCGCACGTGCATGCCAGCACTGGATACGAGGCCTGACTCCCCTGGGGAGACTCAGACGCACCCCAAGATCCATGGCAACACTGGAAAGGAATCCTCAGGTTCCAGCCCTGACTCCACACAAAGTCTTAGGCGCCGGCATGGACGGGAGAGGAATCCCGAGATGGCCCCTAGCAACTCGCATGGGGACTGGCCTTACCTGAGGCCACCAGAGCGGGTCCCTGAGGTCCCCGTCGTAACTGGAGAAGACCTGCCGCAACTCGAGAAAATCCAGGAGGTTCTCCCCTCCAGGCGAGATGAGGCCCATTTCCGCTGAGGCGTCTCGAGGCTGATCATACCTCAGCTCTGGAACTTCGAAAGGGTACTTCACACCCTTCGTGCAAATCAAGAAGTTCCCCGAAATACCCGTCTCAACTCGAGAGGAAACACGAGGGTCCCGACCACATCCAGAGGAGACCCGTTTCCGCCTCGTAGCTCGAGATGAGGGATCTTTTCCCTGCTTCGTCGGGAAAGAGTTCCCGCCGTTCCTGTCGCATCTCAAGAGGAGGCCCTCTCAACAGGATCGGCGAGAGGAACTCCAGGGTCGTGCCACCATTCCGAGTCCCCCAGATGTCCCAGTCCACTCCAGAGGAACCTCTTTTGCCTTCACCGGCTCGTCTTTCACGCCGAGGATCCACTCACACCAAGGTGGCACGTGGCACAGCCCTGTGGGAAAGCCTCGTGGGAAAGCCTCTAGCGAAAGCCTCGAGGGAAACCACAGATCCCTTGATCCACGTGACAGGAAGCGTGACACTACTGCTGCAGCTCGGGAGGAAAGCGCACGTGCATGCCCCCACTCGAGACGAGGCCTGACTCCCCTGGGGAGACTCAGAAGCACCCCAAGGTCCATGGCAACACTGGAGAGGAATCCTCAGGTTCCGGCCCCGACTCCACAAAAGGTCTTAGGCCCCGGCATGGACGGGAGAGGAATCCCGAGATGGCCCCTAGCAACTCGCACGGGGCCTAGCCTTTCCTGAGGCCAACAGAGCATGTCCCTGAGATCCCCGTCGTAACTGGAGAAGACCTGCCGCAACTCGAGAAAATACAGGAGGTTCTCCCCTCCAGGCGAGATGAGGCCCATTTCCGCTGAGGCGTCTCGAGGCTGATCACACCTCACCTCTGGAAATTCGAAAGGGTCCTTCACACCCTTGGTGCAAATCAAGAAGTTCCCCGACATACCCGTCTCCACCCGAGAGGAATCACGTGGGTCCCGCCCACATCCAGAGGAGCCCCGTTTCCGCCTCGTAGCTCGAGATGAGCGATCCTTTCCCTGCTTCTTCGGGAAAGAGTTCCCGGCGTTCCAGTCGCATCTCAAGAGGAGGCCCTCTCAACAGGAACGGCGAGAGGAACTCCAGGGTCGTGCCACCATTCCAAGAGTCCCCTAGATGTCTCAGTCCATTCCAGAGGAACCACTTTTCCCTTTACCGGCTCGTCTTTCACACCGAGGATCGACTCCCAACAAGGTGGCACGTTGCACAGCCCTGTGGGAAAGCCTCGTGGGAAAGCCTCGAGAGAAAGCCTGGAGGGAAAGCCACAGATCCCTTGATCCACGTGACAGGGAGCGTGACACTACTGCTGCAGCTCGGGAGGAAAGGGCACGTGCATGCCCCCACTCGAGACGAGGCCTGACTCCCCTGGGGAGACTCAGAAGCACCCCAAGATCCATGGCAACACTGGAGAGGAATCCTCAGTTTCCGGCCCCGACTCCACACAAGGTCTTAGGCCCCGGCATGGACAGGAGAGGAATCCCGAGATGGCGCCTAGCAACTCGGATGGGGACTGGCCTTTCCTGAGGCCACCAGAGCGGGTCCCTGAGGTCCCCGTCGTAAATCGAGAAGACCTGCCGCAACTCGAGAAAATCCAGGAGGTTCTCCCCTCCAGGCGAGATGAGGCCCATTTCCGCTGAGGCGTCTCGAGGCTGATCACACCTCACCTCTGGAACTTCGCAAGGGTCCTTCACACCCTTGGTGCAAATCAAGAAGTTCCCCGACATACCCGTCTCCACTCGAGAGGAAGCACAAGGGTCCCGCCCACATCCAGAGGAGCCCCGTTTCCGCCTCGTAGCTCGAGATGAGGGATCCTTTCCCTGCTTCGTCGGGAAAGAGTTCCCGGCGTTCCCGTCGCATCTCAGGAGGAGGCCCTCTCAATAGGAACGGCTAGAGGAACTCCAGGGTCGTGCCACCATTCCAAGAGTCCCCCAGATGTCTCAGTCCATTCCAGAGGAAACTCTTTTCCCTTCAACGGCTCGTGTTTCACGCCGAGGATCGAATCCCACCAAGGTGGCACTTGGCACAGCCCTGTGGGAAAGCCTCGTGGGAAAGCCTCGAGCGAAAGCCTCGAGGGAAACCACAGATCCCTTGATCCACGTGACAGGAAGCGTGACACTACTGCTGCAGCTCGGGAGGAAAGCGCACGTGCATGCCCCCCCTCGAGACGAGGCCTGACTCCCCTGGGGAGACTCAGAAGCACCCCAAGATCCATGGCAACACTGGAGAGGAATCCTCAGGTTTCGGCCCCGACTCCACACAAGGTCTTAGGCCCCGGCATGGACGGGAGAGGAATCCCGAGATGGCCCCAGCAACTCGCATGTGGACTGGCCTCTCTGAGGCCACCAGAGCGGGTCCCTGAGGTCCCCGTCGTAACTCGAGAAGACCTGCCGCAACTCGAGACAATACAGGAGGTTCTCCCCTCCAGGCGATTTGAGGCCCATTTCGGCTGAGGCGTCTCGAGGCTGATCACACCTCACCTCTGGAACTTCGCAAGGGTCCTTCACACCCTTGGTGCAAATCAAGAAGTTCCCCGACATACCCGTCTCCACTCGAGAGGAAACACGAGGGTCCCGCCCACATCCAGAGGAGGCCCGTTTCCGCCTCGTAGCTCGAGATGAGGGATCCTTTCCCTGCTTCGTCGGGAAAGAGTTCCCGGCGTTCCCGTCGCATCTCAAGAGGAGGCCCTCTCAACAGGAACGGCGAGAGGAACTCCAGGGTCGTGCCACCATTCCAAAAGTCCCCCAGATGTCTCAGTCCATTCCAGAGGAACCTCTTTTCCCTTCACCGGCTCGTCTTTCACGCCGAGGATCGACTCACACCAAGGTGGCACGTGGCACAGCCCTGTGGGAAAGCCTCGTGTGAAAGCCTCGAGGGACAGCCTCGAGGGAAAGCCACAAATCCCTTGATCCACGTGACAGGAAGCGTGACACTACTGCTGCAGCTCGGGAGGAAAGCGCACGTGCATGCCCCCACTCGAGACGAGGCCTGACTCCCCTGGGGAGACTCAGAAGCACCCCAAGATCCATGGCAACACTGGAGAGGAATCCTCAGGTTCCGGCCCCGACTCCACACAAGGACTGAGGCCCCGGCATGGACGGGAGAGGAATCCCGAGAGGCCCCCTAGCAACTCGCACGGGGACTGGCCTTTCCTGAGGCCACCAGAGCAGGTCCCTGAGGTCCCCGTCGAAACTCGAGAAGACCTGCCGCAACTCGAGAAAATCCAGGAGGTTCTCTCCTCCAGGCGAGATGAGGCCCATTTCCGCTGAGGCGTCTCGAGGCTGATCACACCTCAACTCTGGAACTTCGAAAGGGTCCTTCACACCCTTGGTGCAACTCAAGACGTTCTCCGACATACCCGTCTCCACTCGAGAGGAAACACGAGGATCCCGCCCACATCCAGAGGAGCCCCGTTTCCGTCTCGCAGCTCGAGATGAGGGATCCTTTCCCTGCTTCGTCGGGAAAGAGTTCCCGGCGTTCCCGTCGCATCTCAAGAGGAGGCCCTCTCAACAGGAACGGCGAGAGGAACTCCAGGGTCGTGCCACCATTCCAAGAGTCCCCCAGATGTCTCAGTTCATTCCAGAGGAACCTCTTTTCCCTTCACCGGCTCGTCTTTCACGCCGAGGATCGACTCACACCAAGGTGGCACGTGGCACAGCCCTGTGGGAAAGCCTCGAGGGAAAGCCTCGAGGGACAGCCTCGAGGGAAAGCCACAGATCCCTTGATCCACATGACAGGAAGCGTGTCACTAATGCTGCAGCTCGTGAGGAAAGCGCACATGCATGCCCCCACTCGAGACAAGGCCTGACTCCCCTGGGGAGACTCAGAAGCACCCCAAGATCCATGGCAACACTGGAGACGAATCCTCAGGTTCCGGCCCCGACTCCACACAAGGACTGAGGCCGTTGCATGGATGGGAGAGGAATCCCGAGAGGTCCCCTAGCAACTCGCATGGGGACTGGCCTTTCCTGAGGCCACCAGAGCGGTGCCCTGAGATCCCCGTCGTAACTCGAGAAGACCTGCCGCAACTCGAGAAAATCCAGAAGGTTCTCCCCTCCAGGCGAGATGAGGCCCTTTTCCGGTGAGGCGTCTCGAGGCGGATCACACCTCACTTCTGGAACTTCGAAAGGGTCCTTCACACCCTTGGTGCAAATCAAGAAGTTCCCCGACATACCCGTCTCCACTCGAGAGGAAACACGAGGGTCCCGCCCACATCCAGAGGAGGCCCGTTTCCGCCTCGTAGCTCGAGATGAGGGATCCTTTCCCTGCTTCGTCGGGAAAGAGTTCCCGGCGTTCCCGTCGCATCTCAAGAGGAGGCCCTCTCAACAGGAACGGCGAGAGGAACTCCAGGGTCGTGCCACCATTCCAAAAGTCCCCCAGATGTCTCAGTCCATTCCAGAGGAACCTCTTTTCCCTTCACCGGCTCGTCTTTCACGCCGAGGATCGACTCACACCAAGGTGGCACGTGGCACAGCCCTGTGGGAAAGCCTCGTGTGAAAGCCTCGAGGGACAGCCTCGAGGGAAAGCCACAAATCCCTTGATCCACGTGACAGGAAGCGTGACACTACTGCTGCAGCTCGGGAGGAAAGCGCACGTGCATGCCCCCACTCGAGACGAGGCCTGACTCCCCTGGGGAGACTCAGAAGCACCCCAAGATCCATGGCAACACTGGAGAGGAATCCTCAGGTTCCGGCCCCGACTCCACACAAGGACTGAGGCCCCGGCATGGACGGGAGAGGAATCCCGAGAGGCCCCCTAGCAACTCGCACGGGGACTGGCCTTTCCTGAGGCCACCAGAGCAGGTCCCTGAGGTCCCCGTCGAAACTCGAGAAGACCTGCCGCAACTAGAGAAAATCCAGGAGGTTCTCTCCTCCAGGCGAGATGAGGCCCATTTCCGCTGAGGCGTCTCGAGGCTGATCACACCTCAACTCTGGAACTTCGAAAGGGTCCTTCACACCCTTGGTGCAACTCAAGACGTTCTCCGACATACCCGTCTCCACTCGAGAGGAAACACGAGGATCCCGCCCACATCCAGAGGAGCCCCGTTTCCGTCTCGCAGCTCGAGATGAGGGATCCTTTCCCTGCTTCGTCGGGAAAGAGTTCCCGGCGTTCCCGTCGCATCTCAAGAGGAGGCCCTCTCAACAGGAACGGCGAGAGGAACTCCAGGGTCGTGCCACCATTCCAAGAGTCCCCCAGATGTCTCAGTTCATTCCAGAGGAACCTCTTTTCCCTTCACCGGCTCGTCTTTCACGCCGAGGATCGACTCACACCAAGGTGGCACGTGGCACAGCCCTGTGGGAAAGCCTCGAGGGAAAGCCTCGAGGGACAGCCTCGAGGGAAAGCCACAGATCCCTTGATCCACATGACAGGAAGCGTGTCACTAATGCTGCAGCTCGTGAGGAAAGCGCACATGCATGCCCCCACTCGAGACAAGGCCTGACTCCCCTGGGGAGACTCAGAAGCACCCCAAGATCCATGGCAACACTGGAGACGAATCCTCAGGTTCCGGCCCCGACTCCACACAAGGACTGAGGCCGTTGCATGGATGGGAGAGGAATCCCGAGAGGTCCCCTAGCAACTCGCATGGGGACTGGCCTTTCCTGAGGCCACCAGAGCGGTGCCCTGAGATCCCCGTCGTAACTCGAGAAGACCTGCCGCAACTCGAGAAAATCCAGAAGGTTCTCCCCTCCAGGCGAGATGAGGCCCTTTTCCGGTGAGGCGTCTCGAGGCGGATCACACCTCACTTCTGGAACTTCGAAAGGGTCCTTCACACCCTTGGTGCAAATCAAGAAGTTCCCCGACATACCCGTCTCCACTCGAGAGGAAACACGAGGGTCCCGCCCACATCCAGAGGAGCCCCGTTTCCGCCTCGTAGCTCGAGATGAGGGATCCTTTGCCTGCTTCATCGGGAAAGAGTTCCCGGCGTTCCCGTCGCATCTCAAGAGGAGGCCCTCTCAACAGGAACGGCGAGAGGAACTCCAGGGTCGTGCCACCATTCCAAGAGTCCCCCAGATGTCTCAGTCCATTCCAGAGGAACCTCTTTTCCCTTCACCGGCTCGTCTTTCACGCCGAGAATCGACTCACACCAAGGTGGCACGTGGCACAGCCCTGTGGGAAAGCCTCGTGGGAAAGCCTCGAGCGAAAGCCTCGAGGGAAACCACAAATCCCTTGATCCACGTGACAGGAAGCGTGACACTACTGCTGTAGCTCAGGAGGAAAGCGCACGTGCATGCCTCCACTCGAGACGAGGCCTGACTCCCCTGGGGAGACTCAGACGCACCCCAAGATCCATGGCAACACTGGAAAGGAATCCTCAGGTTCCGGCCCTGACTCCACACAAAGTCTTAGGCCCCGGCATGGACGGGAGAGGAATTCCGAGATGGCCCCTAGCAACTCGCACGGGGACTGGCCTTTCCTGAGGCCACCAGAGTGGTTCCCTGAGGTCCCCGTCGTAACTCGAGAAGACCTGCCGCAACTCGAGAAAATCCAGGAGGTTCTCCCCTCCAGGCGAGATGAGGCCCATTTCCGCTGAGGCGTCTCGAGGCTGATCACACCTCACCTCTGGAACTTCGAAAGGGTCCTTCACACCCTTGGTGCAAATCAAGAAGGTCCCCGACATACCCGTCTCCACTCGAGAGGAAACACGAGGGTCCCGCCCACATCCAGAGGAGCCCCGTTTCCGCCTCGTAGCTCGAGATGAGGGATCCTTTCACTGCTTCGTCGGGAAAGAGTTCCCGGCCTTCCCGTCGCATCTCAAGAGGAGGCCCTCTCAACAGGAACGGCGAGAGGAACTCCAGGGTCGTGCCACCATTCCAAGAGTCCCCCAGATGTCTCAGTTCATTTCAGAGGAACCTCTTTTCCCTTCACCGGCTCGTCTTTCACGCCGAGGATCGACTCACACCAAGGTGGCACGTGGCACAGCCCTGTGGGAAAGCCTCGAGGGACAGCCTCGAGGGACAGCCTCGAGGGAAAGCCACAGATCCCTTGATCCACGTGACAGGAAGCGTGTCACTAATGCTGCAGCTCGTGAGGAAAGCGCACGTGCATGCCCCCACTCGAGACGAGGCCTGACTCCCCTGGGGAGACTCAGAAGCACCCCAAGATCCATGGCAACAGTGGAGAGGTATGCTCAGGTTCCGGCCCCGACTCCACACAAGGACTGAGGCCGTTGCATGGACGGGAGAGGAATCCCGAAAGGTCCCCTAGCAGCTCGCACGGGGACTGGCCTTTCCTGAGGCCACCAGAGCGGGTCCCTGAGGTCCCCGTCGTAACTCGAGAAGACCTGCCGCAACTCGAGAAAATCCAGGAGGTTCTCCCCTCCAGGCGAGATGAGGCCCATTTCCACTGAGGCGTCTCGAGGCGGATCAAACCTCACCTCTGGAACTTCGAAAGGGTCCTTCACACCCTTGGTGCAAATCAAGAAATTCCCCGACATACACGTCTCCACTCGAGAGGAAACACGAGGGTCCCGCCCACATCCAGAGGAGCCCCGTTTCCGCCTCGTAGCTCGAGATGAGGGATCCTTTCCCTGCTTCGTCGGGAAAGAGTTCCCGGCCTTCCCGTCGCATCTCAAGAGGAGGCCCTCTCAACAGGAACGGCGAGAGGAACTCCAGGGTCGTGCCACCATTCCAAGAGTCCCCCAGATGTCTCAGTCCATTCCAGAGGAACCTCTTTTCCCTTCACCGGCTCGTCTTTCACGCCGAGGATCGACTCACACCAAGGTGGCACGTGGCACAGCCCTGTGGGAAAGCCTCGTGGGAAAGCCTCGAGCGAAAGCCTCGAGGGAAACCACAGATCCCTTGATCCAAGTGACAGGAAGCGTGACACTACTGCTGCAGCTCGGGAAGAAAGCGCACGTGCATGCCTCCACTCGGAACGAGGCCTGACTCCCTGGGGTGACTCAGAAGCAACCCAAGATCCATGGCAACACTGGAGAGGAATGCTCAGGTTCCGGCCCCGACTCCACAGAAGGTCTAATGCCCCGGCATTGACGGGAGAGGAATCCCGAGATGGCCCCTAGCAACTCGCACGGGGCCTAGCCTTTCCTGAGGCCAACAGAGCATGTCCCTGAGATCCCCGTCGTAACTCGAGAAGACCTGCCGCAACCTCGAGAAAATACAGGAGGTTCTCCCCTCCAGGCGAGATGAGGCCCATTTCCGCTGAGGCGTCTCGAGGCTGATCACACCTCACCTCTGGAAATTCGAAAGGGTCCTTCACACCCTTGGTGCAAATCAAGAAGTTCCCCGACATACCCGTCTCCACTCGAGAGGAAGCACAAGGGTCCCGCCCACATCCAGAGGAGCCCCGTTTCCGCCTCGTAGCTCGAGATGAGGGATCCTTTCCCTGCTTCGTCGGGAAAGAGTTCCCGGCGTTCCCGTCGCATCTCAGGAGGAGGCCCTCTCAACAGGAACGGCTAGAGGAACTCCAGGGTCGTGCCACCATTCCAAGAGTCCCCCAGATGTCTCAGTCCATTCCAGAGGAAACTCTTTTCCCTTCACCGGCTCGTGTTTCACGCCGAGGATCGAATCACACCAAGGTGGCACTTGGCACAGCCCTGTGGGAAAGCCTCGTGGGAAAGCCTCGAGCGAAAGCCTCGAGGGAAACCACAGATCCCTTGATCCACGTGACAGGAAGCGTGACACTACTGCTGCAGCTCGGGAGGAAAGCGCACGTGCATGCCCCCCCTCGAGACGAGGCCTGACTCCCCTGGGGAGACTCAGAAGCACCCCAAGATCCATGGCAACACTGGAGAGGAATCCTCAGGTTTTCGGCCCCGACTCCACACAAGGTCTTAGGCCCCGGCATGGACGGGAGAGGAATCCCGAGATGGCCCCAGCAACTCGCATGTGGACTGGCCTCTCTGAGGCCACCAGAGCGGGTCCCTGAGGTCCCCGTCGTAACTCGAGAAGACCTGCCGCAACTCGAGACAATACAGGAGGTTCTCCCCTCCAGGCGAGATGAGGCCCATTTCGGCTGAGGCGTCTCGAGGCTGATCACACCTCACCTCTGGAACTTCGCAAGGGTCCTTCACACCCTTGGTGCAAATCAAGAAGTTCCCCGACATACCCGTCTCCACTCGAGAGGAAACACGAGGGTCCCGCCCACATCCAGAGGAGCCCCGTTTCCGCCTCGTAGCTCGAGATGAGGGATCCTTTCCCTGCTTCGTCGGGAAAGAGTTCCCGGCGTTCCCGTCGCATCTCAAGAGGAGGCCCTCTCAACAGGAACGGCGAGAGGAACTCCAGGGTCGTGCCACCATTCCAAGAGTCCCCCAGATGTCTCAGTCCATTCCAGAGGAACCTCTTTTCCCTTCACCGGCTCGTCTTTCACGCCGAGGATCGACTCACACCAAGGTGGCACGTGGCACAGCCCTGTGGGAAAGCCTCGTGTGAAAGCCTCGAGGGACAGCCTCGAGGGAAAGCCACAAATCCCTTGATCCACGTGACAGGAAGCGTGACACTACTGCTGCAGCTCGGGAGGAAAGCGCACGTGCATGCCCCCACTCGAGACGAGGCCTGACTCCCCTGGGGAGACTCAGAAGCACCCCAAGATCCATGGCAACACTGGAGAGGAATCCTCAGGTTCCGGCCCCGACTCCACACAAGGAATGAGGCCCCGGCATGGACGGGAGAGGAATCCCGAGAGGCCCCCTAGCAACTCGCACGGGGACTGGCCTTTCCTGAGGCCACCAGAGCAGGTCCCTGAGGTCCCCGTCGTAACTCGAGAAGACCTGCCGCAACTCGAGAAAATCCAGGAGGTTCTCTCCTCCAGGCGAGATGAGGCCCATTTCCGCTGAGGCGTCTCGAGGCTGATCACACCTCAACTCTGGAACTTCGAAAGGGTCCTTCACACGCTTGGTGCAACTCAAGACGTTCTCCGACATACCCGTCTCCACTCGAGAGGAAACACGAGGATCCCGCCCACATCCAGAGGAGCCCCGTTTCCGTCTCGCAGCTCGAGATGAGGGATCCTTTCCCTGCTTCGTCGGGAAAGAGTTCCCGGCGTTCCCGTCGCATCTCAAGAGGAGGCCCTCTCAACAGGAACGGCGAGAGGAACTCCAGGGTCGTGCCACCATTCCAAGAGTCCCCCAGATGTCTCAGTTCATTCCAGAGGAACCTCTTTTCCCTTCACCGGCTCGTCTTTCACGCCGAGGATCGACTCACACCAAGGTGGCACGTGGCACAGCCCTGTGGGAAAGCCTCGAGGGAAAGCCTCGAGGGACAGCCTCGAGGGAAAGCCACAGATCCCTTGATCCACGTGACAGGAAGCGTGTCACTAATGCTGCAGCTCGTGAGGAAAGCGCACATGCATGCCCCCACTCGAGACAAGGCCTGACTCCCCTGGGGAGACTCAGAAGCACCCCAAGATCCATGGCAACACTGGAGACGAATCCTCAGGTTCCGGCCCCGACTCCACACAAGGACTGAGGCTGTTGCATGGATGGGAGAGGAATCCCGAGAGGTCCCCTAGCAACTCGCATGGGGACTGGCCTTTCCTGAGGCCACCAGAGCGGTGCCCTGAGATCCCCGTCGTAACTCGAGAAGACCTGCCGCAACTCGAGAAAATCCAGAAGGTTCTCCCCTCCAGGCGAGATGAGGCCCTTTTCCGCTGAGGCGTCTCGAGGCGGATCACACCTCACTTCTGGAACTTCGAAAGGGTCCTTCACACCCTTGGTGCAAATCAAGAAGTTCCCCGACATACCCGTCTCCACTCGAGAGGAAACACGAGGGTCCCGCCCACATCCAGAGGAGCCCCGTTTCCGCCTCGTAGCTCGAGATGAGGGATCCTTTGCCTGCTTCATCGGGAAAGAGTTCCCGGCGTTCCCGTCGCATCTCAAGAGGAGGCCCTCTCAACAGGAACGGCGAGAGGAACTCCAGGGTCGTGCCACCATTCCAAGAGTCCCCAGATGTCTCAGTCCATTCCAGAGGAACCTCTTTTCCCTTCACCGGCTCGTCTTTCACGCCGAGAATCGACTCACACCAAGGTGGCACGTGGCACAGCCCTGTGGGAAAGCCTCGTGGGAAAGCCTCGAGCGAAAGCCTCGAGGGAAACCACAAATCCCTTGATCCACGTGACAGGAAGCGTGACACTACTGCTGTAGCTCAGGAGGAAAGCGCACGTGCATGCCTCCACTCGAGACGAGGCCTGACTCCCCTGGGGAGACTCAGACGCACCCCAAGATCCATGGCAACACTGGAAAGGAATCCTCAGGTTCCGGCCCTGACTCCACACAAAGTCTTAGGCCCCGGCATGGACGGGAGAGGAATTCCGAGATGGCCCCTAGCAACTCGCACGGGGACTGGCCTTTCCTGAGGCCACCAGAGTGGTTCCCTGAGGTCCCCGTCGTAACTCGAGAAGACCTGCCGCAACTCGAGAAAATCCAGGAGGTTCTCCCCTCCAGGCGAGATGAGGCCCATTTCCGCTGAGGCGTCTCGAGGCTGATCACACCTCACCTTGGAACTTCGAAAGGGTCCTTCACACCCTTGGTGCAAATCAAGAAGTTCCCGACATACCCGTCTCCACTCGAGAGGAAACACGAGGGTCCCGCCCACATCCAGAGGAGCCCCGTTTCCGCCTCGTAGCTCGAGATGAGGGATCCTTTCCCTGCTTCGTCGGGAAAGAGTTCCCGGCCTTCCCGTCGCATCTCAAGAGGAGGCCCTCTCAACAGGAACGGCGAGAGGAACTCCAGGGTCGTGCCACCATTCCAAGAGTCCCCCAGATGTCTCAGTCCATTCCAGAGGAACCTCTTTTCCCTTCACCGGGTCGTCTTTCACGCCGAGGATAGACTCACACCAAGGTGGCACGTGGCACAGCCCTGTGGGAAAGCGTCGTGGGAAAGCCTCGAGGGACAGCCTCGAGGGAAACCACAGATCCCTTTATTCACGTGACAGGAAGCGTGACACTACTGCTTCAGCTCGGAAGGAAAGCGCACGTGCATGCCCCCACTCGAGACGAGGCCTGACTCCCCTGGGGAGACTCAGAAGCACCCCAAGATCCATGGCAACAGTGGAGAGGAATCCTCAGGTTCCGGCCCCGACTCCACACAAGGACTGAGGCCGCGGCATGGACGGGAGAGGATTTCCGAGATGGCCCCTAGCAACTCGCACGGGGACTGGCCTTTCCTGAGGCCACCAGAGCGGGTCCCTGAGGTCCCCGTCGTAACTCGAGAAGACCTGCCGCAACTCGAGAAAATCCAGGAGGTTCTCCCCTCCAGGCGAGATGAGGCCCATTTCCACTGAGGCGTCTCGAGGCGGATCACACCTCACCTCTGGAACTTCGAAAGGGTCCTTCACACCCTTGGTGCAAATCAAGAAATTCCCCGACATACACGTCTCCACTCGAGAGGAAACACGAGGGTCCCGCTCACATCCAGAGGAGCCCCGTTTCCGCCTCGTAGCTCGAGATGAGGGATCCTTTCCCTGCTTCGTCAGGAAAGAGTTCCCGGCGTTCCCGTCGCATCTCAAGAGGAGGCCCTCTCAACAGGAACGGCGAGAGGAACTCCAGGGTCGTGCCACCATTCCAAGAGTCCCCCAGATGTCTCAGTCCATTCCAGAGGAACCTCTTTTCCCTTCACCGGCTCGTCTTTCACGCCGAGGATCGACTCACACCAAGGTGGCACGTGGCACAGCCCTGTGGGAAAGCCTCGTTGGCAAGCCTCGTGGGAAAGACTCGATGGACAGCCTCGAGGGAAAGCCACAGATCCCTTGATCCACGTGACAGGAAGCGTGACACTACTGCTGCAGCTCGGGAGGTAAGCGCACGTGCATGCCCCCACTCGAGACGAGGCCTGACTCCCCTGGGGAGACTCAGACGCACCCCAAGATCCATGGCAACACTGGAGAGGAATCCTCAGGTTCCGGACCCGACTCCACACAAGGACTGAGGCCGCGGCATGGACGGGAGAGGATTTCCGAGATGGCCCCTAGCAACTCGCACGGGGACTGGCCTTTCCTGAGGCCACCAGAGTGGTTCCCTGAGGTCCCCGTCGTAACTCGAGAAGACCTGCCGCAACTCGAGAAAATCCAGGAGGTTCTCCCCTCCAGGCGAGATGAGGCCCATTTCCGCTGAGGCGTCTCGAGGCTGATCACACCTCACCTTGGAACTTCGAAAGGGTCCTTCACACCCTTGGTGCAAATCAAGAAGTTCCCCGACATACCCGTCTCCACTCGAGAGGAAACACGAGGGTCCCGCCCACATCCAGAGGAGCCCCGTTTCCGCCTCGTAGCTCGAGATGAGGGATCCTTTCCCTGCTTCGTCGGGAAAGAGTTCCCGGCCTTCCCGTCGCATCTCAAGAGGAGGCCCTCTCAACAGGAACGGCGAGAGGAACTCCAGGGTCGTGCCACCATTCCAAGAGTCCCCCAGATGTCTCAGTCCATTCCAGAGGAACCTCTTTTCCCTTCACCGGCTCGTCTTTCACGCCGAGGATAGACTCACACCAAGGTGGCACGTGGCACAGCCCTGTGGGAAAGCGTCGTGGGAAAGCCTCGAGGGACAGCCTCGAGGGAAACCACAGATCCCTTTATTCACGTGACAGGAAGCGTGACACTACTGCTTCAGCTCGGAAGGAAAGCGCACGTGCATGCCCCCACTCGAGACGAGGCCTGACTCCCCTGGGGAGACTCAGAAGCACCCCAAGATCCATGGCAACACTGGAGAGGAATCCTCAGGTTCCGGACCCGACTCCACACAAGGACTGAGGCCGTTGCATGGACGGGAGAGGAATCCCGAAAGGTCCCCTAGCAGCTCGCACGGGGACTGGCCTTTCCTGAGGCCACCAGAGCGGGTCCCTGAGGTCCCCGTCGTAACTCGAGAAGACCTGCCGCAACTCGAGAAAATCCAGGAGGTTCTCCCCCTCCAGGCGAGATGAGGCCCATTTCCACTGAGGCGTCTCGAGGCGGATCACACCTCACCTCTGGAACTTCGAAAGGGTCCTTCACACCCTTGGTGCAAATCAAGAAATTCCCCGACATACACGTCTCCACTCGAGAGGAAACACGAGGGTCCCGCTCACATCCAGAGGAGCCCCGTTTCCGCCTCGTAGCTCGAGATGAGGGATCCTTTCCCTGCTTCGTCAGGAAAGAGTTCCCGGCGTTCCCGTCGCATCTCAAGAGGAGGCCCTCTCAACAGGAACGGCGAGAGGAACTCCAGGGTCGTGCCACCATTCCAAGAGTCCCCCAGATGTCTCAGTCCATTCCAGAGGAACCTCTTTTCCCTTCACCGGCTCGTCTTTCACGCCGAGGATCGACTCACACCAAGGTGGCACGTGGCACAGCCCTGTGGGAAAGCCTCGTTGGCAAGCCTCGTGGGAAAGACTCGAGGGACAGCCTCGAGGGAAAGCCACAGATCCCTTGATCCACGTGACAGGAAGCGTGACACTACTGCTGCAGCTCGGGAGGTAAGCGCACGTGCATGCCCCCACTCGAGACGAGGCCTGACTCCCCTGGGGAGACTCAGACGCACCCCAAGATCCATGGCAACACTGGAGAGGAATCCTCAGGTTCCGGACCCGACTCCACACAAGGACTGAGGCCGCGGCATGGACGGGAGAGGAATCCCGAAAGGTCCCCTAGCAGCTCGCATGGGTACTGGCCTTTCCTGAGGCCACCAGAGCGGGTCCCTGAGGTCCCCGTCGTAACTCGAGAAGACCTGCCGCAACTCGAGAAAATCCAGGAGGTTCTCCCCTCCAGGGGAGATGAGGCCGATTTCCGCTGAGGCGTCTCCAGGCCGATCACACCTCACCTCTGGAGCTTGGAAAGGGTCCTTCACACCCTTGGTGCAAATCAAGAAGTTCCCCGACATACCCGTCTCCACTCGAGAGGAAACACGAGGTTCCCGCCCACATCCAGAGGAGCCCCCGTTTCCGCCTCGTAGCTCGAGATGAGGGATCCCTTCCCTACTTTGTCGGGAACGAGTTCTCGGCGTTCCCGTCGCATCTCAAGAGGAGGCCCTCTCAAGAGGATCGACGAGAGGAACTCCAGGGTCGTGCCACCATTCCAAGAGTCCTTCAGATATCTCAGTCCATTCCAGAGGAACCTCTTTTCCCTTCACCGGCTCGTCTTTCACGCCGAGGATCGACTCCCACCAAGGTGGCACGTGGCACATCCCTGTGGGAAAGCCTCGTGGGAAAGCCTGGAGCAAAAGCCTCGAGGGAAACCACAGATCCCTTGATCCACGTGACAGGAAGCATGACACTACTGCTGCAGCTCGGGAGGAAAGCGCATGTGCATGCCCCCACTCGAGACGAGGCCTGACTCCCCTGGGGAGACTAAGAGCACCCCAAGATCCATGGCAACACTGGAGAGGATTCTTCAGGTTTCGGCCGCGACTCCACACAAGGTCTTAGGCCCCAGCATGGACGGGAGAGGAATCCTGAGATGGCCCCTAGCAACTCGCATGGGGACTGGCCTTTCCTGAGGCCACCAGGGCGGGTCCCTAAGGTCCCCGTCTTAACTGGAGAAGACCTGCCGCAACTCGAGAAAATCCAGGAGGTTCTCCCCTCCAGGCGAGATGAGGCCCATTTCTGCTGAGGCGTCTCGAGGCTGATCACACCTCACCTCTGGAACTTCGCAAGGGTCCTTCACACCCTTGGTGCAAATCAAGTTCCCTGACATAGCCGTCTCCACTCGAGAGGAAACACGAGGGTCCCGCCCACATACAGAGGAGCCCCGTTTCCGCCTCGTAGCTCGAGATGAGGGATCCTTTCCCTGCTTCGTCGGGAAAGAGTTCCCGGCGTTCCCGGCGCATCTCAAGAGGAGGCCCTCTCAACAGGAACGGCGAGAGGAACTCCAGGGTCGTGCCACCATTCCAAGAGTCCCCCAGATATCTCAGTCCATTCCACAGGAACCTCTTTTCCCTTCACCGGCTCATCTTTGACGCCGCGGATCGACTCACACCAAGGTGGCACGTGGCACAGCCCTGTGGGAAAGCCTCGTGGGAAAGCCTCGAGCGAAAGCCTCGAGGGAAACCACAGATCCCTTGATCCACGTGACAGGAAGCGTGACACTACTGCTGCACGTCGGGAGGAAAGCGCACGTGCTTGCCCCCACTCGAGACGAGGCCTGACTCCCCTGGGGAGACTCAGAAGCACCCCAAGATCCATGGCAACACTGGAGAGGAGTCCTCAGGTTCCGGCCCCGACATCACAGAAAGTCTTAGGCCCCGACATGGACGGGAGAGGAATCCCGAGAGGGCCCCTAGCAACTCGCATGGGGACTCGACTTTCCTGAGGCCACCAGAGCTGGTCCCTGAGGTCCCCGTCGTAACTCGAGAAGACTGCCGCAACTCGAGAAAATCCAGGAGGTACTCCCATCCAGGCGAGATGAGGCCCATTTCCGCTGAGGCGTCTCGAGGCTGATCACACCTCACCTCTGGATCTTCGAAAGGGTCCTTCACACCCTTGGTGCAACTCAAGAAGTTCCCTAACATACCCGTCTTCACTCGAGAGGAAACACGAGGGTCCCGCCCACATCCAGAGGAGCCCCGTTTCCGCCTCGTAGCTCGAGATGAGTGATCCTTTCCCTGCTTCGTCGGGAAAGAGTTCCCGGCGTTCCCGTCGCATCTCAAGAGGAGGCCCTCTCAAGAGGATCGACGAGAGGAACTCCAGGGTCGTGCCACCATTCCAAGAGTCCCCCAGATGTCTCAGTCCATTCCAGAGGAACCTCTGTTCCCTTCACCGGCTCGTCTTTCACGCCGAGGATCGACTCCCACCAAGGTGGCACGTGGCACAGCCCTGTGGGAAAGCCTCGTGGGAAAGCCTCGAGCAAAAGACTCGAGGGAAACCACAGATCCCTTGATCCACGTGACAGGAAGCGTGACACTACTGCTGCAGCTCGGGAGGAAAGCGCACGTGCATGCCCCCACACGAGACGAGGCCTGACTCCAATGGGGAGACTCAGAAGCACCCCAAGATCCATGGCAACACTGGAGAGGAATCCTCAGGTTCCGGCCCCGACTCCACACAAGGTCTTAGGCCCTGGCATGGATGGGAGAGGAATCCCGAGATGGCCCCTACCAACTCGCATGGGGACTGGCCTTACCTGAGGCCACCAGAGCGGGTCCCTGAGGTCCCCGTCGTAACTCGAGAAGACCTGCCGCAACTCGAGAAAATGCAGTAGGTACTCCCCTCCAGGCGAGATGAGGCCCATTTCCGCTGACGCGTCTCGAGGCCGATCACACCTCACTTCTGGAACGTCGCAAGGGTCCTTCACACCCTTGGTGCAAATCAAGAAGTTCCCCGACATACCCGTCTCCACTCGAGAGGAAACACGAGGGTCCCGCCCACATCCAGAGGAGCCCCGTTTCCACCTCGTAGCTCGAGATGAGGGATCCCTTCCCTACTTTGTCGGGAAAGAGTTCCCAGCGTTCCCGTCGCATCTCAAGTGGAGGCCCTCTCAAGAGGATCGACGAGAGGAACTCCAGGCTCGTGCCACCATTCCAAGAGTCCCTCAGATGTCTCAGTCCATTCCAGAGGAACCTCTTTTCCCTTCACCGGCTCGTCTTTCACGCCGAGGATCGACTCCCACCAAGGTGGCACGTGGCACAGCCCTGTGGGAAAGCCTCGTGGGAAAGCCTGGAGCAAAAGCCTCGAGGGAAACCACAGATCCCTTGATCCACGTGACAGGAAGCATGACAGTACTGCTGCAGCTCGGGAGGAAAGCGCACGTGCATGCCCCCACTCGAGACGAGGCCTGACTCCCCTGGGGAGACTCAGAAGCACCCCACGATCCATGGCAACACTGGAGAGGAATCCTCAGGTTCCGGCCTCGACTCTGCACAAGGTCTTAGGCCCCGGCATGGACGAGAGAGGAATCCCGAGATGGCCCCTAGCAACTCGCATGGGGACTGGCATCTCCTGAGGCCACCAGAGCGGGTCCCTGAGGTCCCCGTCGTAGCTCGAGAAGACCTGCCGCAACTCGAGAAAATCCAGGAGGTTCTCCCCTCCGGGCGAGATGAGGCCCATTTCCGCTGAGGCGTCTCGAGTCTGATCACACCTCACCTCTGGAACTTCGAAAGGGTCCTTCACACCCTTGGTGCAACTCAAGAAGTTCCCTAACATACCCGTCTTCACTCGAGAGGAAACACGAGGGTCCCGCCCACATCCAGAGGAGCCCCGTTTCCGCCTCGTAGCTCGAGATGAGGGATCCTTTCCCTGCTTCGTCGGGAAAGAGTTCCCGGCGTTCCCGGCGCATCTCAAGAGGAGGCCCTCTCAACAGGAACGGCGAGAGGTACTCCACGTTCGGGCCACCATTCCAAGAGTCCCCCAGAGGTCTCAGTCCATTCCACAGGAAACTCTTTTCCCTTCACCGGCTCATCTTTCACGCCGAGGATCGACTCACACCAAGGTGGCACGTGGCACAGACCTGTGGGAAAGCCTCGTGGGAAAGCCTCGAGCGAAAGCCTCGAGGGAAACCACAGATCCCTTGATCCACGTGACAGGAAGCATGACACTACTGCTGCAGCTCGAAGGAAAGCGCACGTGCATGCCCCTACTAGAGACGAGGCCTGACTCCCCTGGGGAGTCTCAGAAGCACCCCAAGATCCATGGCAACACTGGAGAGGAATCCTCCGGTTCCAGCCCTGACTCCAAACAAAGTCTTAGGCCCTGGCATGGACGGGAGAGGAATCCCGAGATGATCCCTAGCAACTCGCATGGGGACTGGCCTTTCCTGAGGCTACAAGAGCGGGTCCCTGAGTTCCCCGTCGTAACTCGAGAAGACCTGCCGCAACTCGAGAAAATCCTGGAGGTTCTCCCCTCCAGGCGAGATGAGGCCCATTTCCGCTGAGGCGTCTCGAGGCTGATCACACCTCACCTCTGGAACTTCGAAAGGGTCCTTCACACCCTTGGTGCAAATCAAGAAGTTCCCCGACATACCCGTCTCCACTCGAGGGGAAACACGAGGGTCCCGCCCACATCCAGAGGATCCCCGTTTCCGCCTCGTAGCTCGAGATGAGGGATCCTTTCCCTGCTTCGTCGGGAAAGAGTTCCCGGCGTTCCCGGCGCATCTCAAGAGGAGGCCCTCTCAACAGGAACGGCGAGAGGAACTCCAGGGTCGTGCCACCATTCCAAGAGTCCCCCAGATGTCTCAGTCCATTCCACAGGAACCTCTTTTCCCTTCACCGGCTCATCTTTCACGCCAAGGATCGACTCACACCAAGGTGGCACGTGGCACAGCCCTGTGGGAAAGCCTCGTGGGAAAGCCTCGAGCGAAAGCGTCAAGGGAAACCACAGATCCCATGATCCACGTGACAGGAAGCGTGACACTACTGCTGCAGCTCGGGAGGAAAGCGCACGTGCATGCCCCCACTCGAGACGAGGCCTGACTCCCCTGGGGAGTCTCAAAAGCACCCCAAGATCCATGGCAACACTGGAGAGGAATCCTCAGGTTCCAGCCCCGACATCACAGAAAGTCTTAGGCCCCGACATGGACGGGAGAGGAATCCCGAGATGGCCCCTAGCAACTCGCATGGGGACTCGCCTTTCCTGAGGCCACCAGAGCGGGTCCCTGAGGTCCCCGTCGTAACTCGAGAAGACCTACCGCAACTCGAGAAAATCCAGGAGGTACTCCCCTCCAGGCGAGATGAGGCCCATTTCCGCTGAGGCGTCTCGAGGCTGATCACACCTCACCTCTGGATCTTCGAAAGGGTCCTTCACACCCTTGGTGCAACTCAAGAAGTTCCCTAACATACCCGTCTTCACTCGAGAGGAAACACGAGGGTCCCGCCCACATACAGAGGATCCCCGTTTCCGCCTCGTAGCTCGAGATGAGTGATCCTTTCCCTGCTTCTACGGGAAAGAGTTCCCGGCGTTCCCGTCGCATCTCAAGAGGAGGCCCTCTCAAGAGGATCGACGAGAGGAACTCCAGGGTCGTGCCACCATTCCAAGAGTCCCCCAGATGTCTCAGTCCATTCCAGAGCAACCTCTGTTTCCTTCACCGGCTCGTCTTTCACGCCGAGGATCGACTCCCACCAAGGTGGCACGTGGCACAGCCCTGTGGGAAAGCCTCGTGGGAAAGCCTGGAGCAAAAGCCTCGATGGAAAACACAGATCCCTTGATCCACGTGACAGGAAGCATGACACTACTGCTGCAGCTCGGGAGGAAAGCGCACGTGCATGACCCCACTCGAGACGAGGCCTGACTCCCCTGGGGAGACTCAGAAGCACCCCAAGATCCATGGCAACACTGGAGAGCCATCTTCAGGTTTCGGCCCCGACTCCACACAAGGTCTTAGGCCCCGGCATGGACGGGAGAGGAATCCCGAGATGGCCCCTAGCAACTCGCATGGGGACTGGCATCTCCTGAGGCCACCAGAGCGGGTCCCTGATGTCCCCGTCGTAGCTCGAGAAGACCTGCCGCAACTCGAGAAAATCCAGGAGGTTCACCCCTCCGGGCGAGATGAGGCCCATTTCCGCTGAGGCGTCTCGAGGCTGATCACACCTCACCTCTGGAACTTCGAAAGGGTCCTTCACACCCTTGGTGCAAATCAAGAAGTTCCCCGACATACCCGTCTCCACTCGAGAGGAAACACGAGGGTCCCGCCCACATCCAGAGGAGCCCCGTTTCCGCCTCGTAGCTCGAGATGAGGGATCCTTTCCCTGCTTCATCGGGAAAGAGTTCCCGGCGTTCCCGTCGCATATCAAGAGGAGGCCCTCTCAACAGGAACGGCTAGAGGAACTCCAGGTCGTGCCACCATTCCAAGAGTCCTGCAGATGTCTCAGTCCATTCCAGAGGAACCTCTTTTCCCTACACCGGCTCGTCTTTCACGCCGAGGATCGACTCCCACCAAGGTGGCACGTGGCACAGCCCTGTGGGAAAGCCTCGTGGGAAAACCTCGAGCCAAAGCTTCGAGGGAAACCGCAGATCCCTTGATCCACGTGACAGGAAGCGTGACACTACAGCTGCAGCTCGGGAGGAAAGCGCACGTGTATGCCCCCACTCGAGACGAGTCCTGACTGCCCTGGGGAGACTCAGAAGCACCCCAAGGGCCATGGCAACACTGGAGAGGAATCCTCAGGTTCTGGCCCCGACTCCACACAAAGTCTTAGGCCCCGGCATGGACGGGAGAGGAATCCCGAGATGGCCCCTAGCAACTCGCACGGGGACTGGCCTTTCCTGAGGAAACCAGGGCAGGTCCCTGAGGTCCCCGTCGTAACTGGAGAAAACCTGCCGTAACTCGAGAAAATCCAGGAGGTTCTCCCCTCCAGGCGAGATGACGCCCATTTCCGCTTAGGCGTCTCGAGGCTGATCACACCTCACCTCTGGAACTTCGAAAGGGTACTTCACACCCTTGGTGCAAATCAAGAAGTTCCCCGACCTAGCCGTCTCCACTCGAGAGGAAACACGAGGGTCCCGCCCACATCCAGAGGAGCCCTGTTTCCGCCTGGTAGCTCGAGATGAGGGATCCTTTCCCTGCTTCGTCGGGAAAGAGTTCCCGGCGTTCCCGTCGCATCTAAAGAGGAAGCCCTCTCAACAGGAACGGCGAGAGGAACTCCAGGGTCGTGCCACCATTCCAAGAGTCCCCCAGATGTCTCAGTCCATTCCAGAGGAACCTCTTTTCCCTTCACCGGCTCGTCTTTCACGCCGAGGATCGACTCACACCAAGGTGGCACGTGGCACAACCCTGTGGGAAAACCTCGTGGGAAAGCCTCGAGGGACAGCCTCGAGGGAAAGCCACAGATCCCTTGATCTACGTGACAGGAAGCGTGACACTACTGCTGCAGCTCGGGAGGAAAGCGCACGTGCATGCCCCCACTCGGGACGAGGCCTGACTTCCCTGGGGAGACTCAGAAGCACCCCAAGATCCATGGCAACACTGGAGAGGAATCCTCAGGTTCCGACCCCGACTCGACACAAGGTCTTAGGCCCAGGAACGGACGGGAGAGGAATCCCGAGAGGTCCCCAGGCAACTCGCATGGGGACTGGCCTGTCCTGAGGCCACCAGAGCGGGTCCAGGAGGTCCACGTCGTAACTCGAGAAGAAATGCCGCAACTCGAGAAAATCCAGGAGGTTCTCCCCTCCAGGCGAGATGAGGCCCATTTCCGCTGAGGCGTCTCGAGGCTGATCACACCTCACCTCTGGAACTTCGAAAGGGTCCTTCACACCCTTGGTGCAAATCAAGAAGTTCCCTGACATACCCGTCTCCACTCGAGAGGAAACACGAGGGTCCCGCCCACATTCAGAGGAGCCCCTTTTCCGCCTCGAAGCTCGAGATGAGGGATCCTTTCCCTGCTTCTTCGGGAAAGAGTTCCCGGCGTTCCCGTCGCATCTCAAGAGGAGGCCCTCTCAACAGGAACGGCGAGAGGAACTCCAGGGTCGTGCCACCATTCCAAGAGTCCCCCAGATGTCTCAGTCCATTCCAGAGGAACCTCTTTTCCCTTCACCGGCTCGTCTTTCACGCCGAGGATCGACTCCCACCAAGGTGGCACGTGGCACAGACCTGTGGGTAAGCCTCGTGGGAAAGCCTCGAGGAACAGCCTCGAGGGAAAGCCACAGATCCCTTGATCCACGTGACAGGAAGCGTGACACTACTGCTGTAGCTCGGGTGAAAAGCGCACGTGGATGGCTCCACTCGAGACGAGGCCTGTCTCCCCTGGGGAGACTCAGAAGCACCCCAAGATCCATGGCAACAATGTAGAGGAATCCTCAGGTTCCGGCCCCGACTCCACACAAGGTCTTAGGCCCCAGCATCGACTGCAGAGGAATCCCGAGATGGCCCCTAGCACCTCGCACGGGGACTGGCCTTTCCTGAGGCCACCAGAGCGGGTCCCTGAGGTCCCCGTCGTAACTCGAGAAGACCTGCCGCAACTCGAGAAAATCCAGGAGGTTCTCCCCTCCAGGCGAGATGAGGCCCATTTCCGCTGAGGCGTCTCGAGGCTGATCACACCTCACCTCTGGAACTTCGAAAGGGTCCTTCACACCCTTGGTGCAAATCAAGAAGTTCCCCGACATACCCATCTCCACTCGAGAGGAAACACGAGGCTCCCGCCCACATCCAGAGGAGCCCAGTTTCCGCCTCGTAGCTCGAGATGAGGGATCCTTTCCCTGCTTCGTCGGGAAAGAGTTCCCGGCGTTCCCGTCGCATCTCAAGAGGAGGCCCTCTCAACAGGAACGGCGAGAGGAACTCCAGGGTCGTGCCACCATTCCAAGAGTCCCCCAGATGTCTCAGTCCATTCCAGAGGAACCTCTTTTCCCTTCACCGGCTCGTCTTTCACGCCGAAGATCGACTCACACCAAGGTGGCACGTGGCACAGTCCTGTGAGAAAGCCTCGTGGGAAAGCCTCGAGTGAAAGCCTCGAGGGAAACCACAGATCCCTTGATCCACGTGACAGGAAGCGTGACACTACTGCTGCAGCTCGGGAGGAAAGCGCACGTGCATGCCCCCACTCGAGACGAGGCCTGACTCCCGTGGGGAGACTCAGAAGCACCCCAAGATCCATGGCAACACTGGAGAGGAATCCTCAGGTACCGGCCCCGACTCCACACAAGCTCTTAGGCCCAGGAACTGACGGGAGAGGAATCCCGAGATGGCCCCTAGCAACTCGCACGGGGACTGGCCTTCACTGAGGCCACCAGAGGGGGTCCCTGAGGTCCCCGTCTTAACTCGAGAAGACCTGCCGCAACTCGAGAAAATCCAGGAGGTTTTCCCCTCCAGGCGAGATGAGGCCCATTTCCGCTGAGGCGTCTCGAGGCTGATCACACCTCACCTCTGGAACTTCGAAAGGGTCCTTCAAACCCTTGGTGCAAATCAAGAAGTTCCCCGACATACCCGTCTCCACTCGAGAGGAAACACGAGGGTCCCGCCCACATCCAGAGGAGCCCCGTTTCCACCTCGTAGCTCGAGATGAGGGATCCTTTCCCTGCTTCGTCGAGAAAGAGTTCCCGGCGTTCCCGTCGCATCTCAAGAGGAGGCCCTCTCAACAGGAACGGCGAGAGGAACTCCAGGGTCGTGCCACCATTCCAAGAGTCGCCCAGATGTCTCAGTCCATTCCAGAGGAACCTCTTTTCCCTTCACCGGCTCGTCTTTCACGCCGAGGATCGACTCCCACCAAGGTGGCACGTGGCACAGCCCTGTGGGAAAGCCTCGTGGGAAAGCCTCGAGGGAAAGCCTCGAGGGAAAGCCACAGATCCCTTGATCCACGTGACAGGAAGCGTGACACTATTGCTGCAGCTCGGGAGAAAAGCGCACGTGCATGCCTCCACTCGAGACGAGGCCTGACTCCCCTGTGGAGACTCAGAAGCACCCCAAGATCCATGGCAACACTGGAGAGGAATCCTCAGGTTCCGTCCCCGACTCCACACAAGGTCTAAGGCCCCGGCATGGACGGGAGAGGAATCCCGAAATGGCCCCTAGCAACTCGCACGGGGACAGGCCTTTCCTGAGGCCACCAGAGCGGGTCCCTGAAGTTCCCTTCGTAACTGGAGAAGACCTGCTGCAACTCGAGAAAATCCAGGAGGTTCTCCCCTCCAGGCGAGATGAGGCCCATTTCCGCTGAGGCGTCTTGAGGCTGATCACACCTCACCTCTGGAACTTCGAAAGGGTCCTTCACACCCTTGGTGCAAATCAAGAAGTTCCCCGACATACCCGTCTCCACTCGAGAGGAAACACGAGGGTCCCGCCCACATTCAGAGGAGCCCCGTTTCCGCCTCGAAGCTCGAGATGAGGGATCCTTTCCCTGCTTCGTCGGGAAAGAGTTCCCGGCGTTCCCGTCGCATCTCAAGAGGAGGCCCTCTCAACAGGAACGGCGAGAGGAACTCCAGGGTCGTGACACCATTCCAAGAGTCCCCCAGATGTCTCAGTCCATTCCAGAGGAACCTCTTTTCCCTTCACCGGCTCGTCTTTCACGCCGAGGATCGACTCCCACGAAGGTGGCACGTGGCACAGACCTGTGGGTAAGCCTCGTGGGAAAGCCTCGAGCGAAAGCCTCGAGGGAAAGCCACAGATCCCTTGATCCACGTGACAGGAAGCGTGACACTACTGCTGTAGCTCGGGTGAAAAGCGCACGTGCATGCCTCCACTCGAGACGAGGCCTGTCTCCCCTGGGGAGACTCAGAAGCACCCCAAGATCCATGGCAACAATGTAGAGGAATCCTCAGGTTCCGGCCCCGACTCCACACAAGGTCTTAGGCCCCAGCATCGACTGGAGAGGAATCCCGAGATGGCCCCTAGCAAATCGCACGGGGACTGGCCTTCACTGAGGCCACCAGAGGGGGTCCCTGAGGTCCCCGTCTTAACTCGAGAAGACCTGCCGCAACTCGAGAAAATCCAGGAGGTTCTCCCCTCCAGGCGAGATGAGGCCCATTTCCGCTGAGGCGTCTCGAGGCTGATCACACCTCACCTCTGGAACTTCGAAAGGGTCCTTCAAACCCTTGGTGCAAATCAAGAAGTTCCCCGACATACCCGTCTCCACTCGAGAGGAAACACGAGGGTCCCGCCCACATCCAGAGGAGCCCCGTTTCCGCCTCGTAGCTCGAGATGAGGGATCCTTTCCCTGCTTCGTCGAGAAAGAGTTCCCGGCGTTCCCGTCGCATCTCAAGAGGAGGCCCTCTCAACAGGAACGGCGAGAGGAACTCCAGGGTCGTGCCACCATTCCAAGAGTCGCCCAGATGTCTCAGTCCATTCCAGAGGAACCTCTTTTCCCTTCACCGGCTCGTCTTTCACGCCGAGGATCGACTCCCACCAAGGTGGCACGTGGCACAGCCCTGTGGGAAAGCCTCGTGGGAAAGCCTCGAGGGAAAGCCTCGAGGGAAAGCCACAGATCCCTTGATCCACGTGACAGGAAGCGTGACACTACTGCTGCAGCTCGGGAGAAAAGCGCACGTGCATGCCTCCACTCGAGACGAGGCCTGACTCCCCTGTGGAGACTCAGAAGCACCCCAAGATCCATGGCAACACTGGAGAGGAATCCTCAGGTTCCAGCCCCGACTCCACACAAGGTCTTAGGCCCCGGCATGGACGGGAGAGGAATCCCGAAATGGCCCCTAGCAACTCGCACGGGGACAGGCCTTTCCTGAGGCCACCAGAGCGGGTCCCTGAAGTTCCCTTCGTAACTGGAGAAGACCTGCTGCAACTCGAGAAAATCCAGGAGGTTCTCCCCTCCAGGCGAGATGAGGCCCATTCCGCTGAGGCGTCTCGAGGCTGATCACACCTCACCTCTGGAACTTGGAAAGGGTCCTTCACACCCTTGGTGCAAATCAAGAAGTTGCCCGACATACCCGTCTCCACTCGAGAGGAAACACGAGGCTCCGTCCCATATCCAGAGGAGCCCTGTTTCTGCCTCATAGCTCGAGATGAGGAATCCTTTCCCTGCTTCGTCGGGAAAGACTTCCTGGCGTTCCCGTCGCATCTCAAGTGGAGGCCCTCTCAACAGGAACGGCGAGAGGAACTGCAGGGTCGTGCCACCATTCCAAGAGTCCCCCAGAACTCTCAGTCCATTCCAGAGGAACCTCTTTTCCCTTCACCAGCTCGTCTTTCACGCCGAGGATGGACTCACACCAAGGTGGCACGTGGCACAGCCCTGTGGGAAAGCCTCGTGGGAAAGCCTCGAGGGACAGCCTCGAGGGAAGCCACAGATCCCTTTATCGACGTGACAGGAAGCGTGACACTACTGCTGCAGCTCGGGAGGAAAGCGCACGTGCAAGCCCCCACTCGAGACGAGGCCTGACTCCCCTGGGGAGACTCAGAAGCACCCCAAGATCCATGGCAACACTGGAGAGGAATCCTCAGGTTCCGGCCCCGACTCCACACAAGGACTGAGGCCGCGGCATGGACGGGAGAGGAATCCCGAGACGCCCCCTAGCAAATCGCACGGGGACTGGCCTTTCCTGAGGCCACCAGAGCGGGTCCCTGAGGTCCCCGTCGTAACTCGAGAAGACATGCCGCAACTCGAGAAAGTCCAGGAGGATCTCCCCTCCAGGCGAGATGAGGCCCATTTCCGCTGAGGCGTCTCGAGGCTGATCACACCTCACCTCTGGAACTTCGAAAGGGTCCTTCACACCCTTGGTGCAAATCAAGAAGTTCCCCGACATACCCGTCTCCACTCGAGAGGAAATACGGGGGTCCCGCCCACATCCAGAGGAGCCCCGTTTACGCCTCGTAGCTCGAGATGAGGGATCCTTTCCCTCCTTCGTGGGGAAAGAGTTCCCGGCGTTCCGTTGCATCTCAAGAGGAGGCCCTCTCAACAGGAACGGCGAGAGAAACTCCAGGGTCGTGCCACCATTCCAGGAGTCCCCCAGATGTCTCAGTCCATTCCAGAGGAACCTCTTTTCCCTTCACCGGCTCGTCTTTCACGCCGAGGATCAACTCACACCAAGGTGGCACGTGGCACAGCCCTGTGGGAAAGACTCGTGTGAAAGCCTCGAGCGAAAGCCTCGAGGGAAACCACAGATCCCTTGATCCACGTGACAGGAAGCATGACACTACTGCTGCAGCTCGGGAGGAAAGCGCATGTGAATGCCCCCACTCGAGACGAGGCCTGACTCCCCTGGGGAGACTCAGAATCACCCCAAGATCCATGGCAACACTGGAGAGGAATCCTCAGGTTCCGGCCCCGACTCCACACAAGGTCTTAGGCCCAGGAACGGATGGGAGAGGAATCCCGAGATGGCCCCTAGCAACTCGCACGGGGACTGGCCTTTCCTGAGGCCACCAGAGCGGATCCCTGAGGTCCCCGTCGTAACTCGAGAAGACCTGCCGCAACTCGAGAAAATCCAGGAGGTTCTCCCCTCCAGGCGAGATGAGGCCCATTTCCGCTGAGGCGTCTCGAAGGTGATCACACCTCACCTCTGGAACTTCGAAAGGGTCCTTCACACCCTTGGTGCAAATCACGAAGTTCCCCGACATACCCGACTCCACTCGAGAGGAAACACGAGATTCCCGCCCACATCCAGAGGAGCCCTGTTTCTGCCTCGTAGCTCGAGATGAGGGATCCTTTCCCTGCTTCGTCGGGAAAGAATTCCCGGCGTTCCCGTCGCATCTCTAGAGGAGGCCCTCTCAACAGGAACGGCGAGAGGAACTCCAGGGTCGTGCCACCATTCCAAGAGTCCCCCAGATGTCTCAGTCCATTCCAGAGGAACCTCTTTTCCCTTCACCGGCTCGTCTTTCACGCCGAGGATCGACTCACACCAAGGTGGCACGTGGCACAGCCCTGTGGGAAAGCCTCGTGGAAAGACTCGAGCGAAAGCCTCGATGGAAACCACAGATCCATTGATCCACGTGACAGGAAGCGTGACACTACTGCTGCAGCTCGGGAGGAAAGCGCACGTGCATGCCCCCACTCGAGACGAGGCCTGACTCCCCTGGGGAGACTCAGAAGCACCCCAAGATCCATAGCAACACTGGAGAGGAATCCTCAGGTTCCGGCCCCGACTCCACACAAGGTCTTAGGCCCCGGCATCGACTGGAGAGGTATCCCGAGATGGCCCCTAGCAACTCGCATGGGGACTGGCCTTTCCTGAGTCCACCAGAGCGGGTCCTTGAGGTCCCCTTCGTAACTGGAGAAGACCTGCTGCAACTCGAGAAAATCCAGGAGGTTCTCCCCTCCAGGCGAGATGAGGCCCATTCCGCTGAGGCGTCTCGAGGCTGATCACACCTCACCTCTGGAACTTGGAAAGGGTCCTTCACACCCTTGGTGCAAATCAAGAAGTTCCCCGACATACCCATCTCCACTCGAGAGGAAACACGAGGCTCCCTCCCACATCCAGAGGAGCCCCGTTTCCGCCTCGAAGCTCGAGATGAGGAATCCTTTCCCTGCTTCGTCGGGAAAGAGTTCCTGGCGTTCCCGTCGCATCTCAAGTGGAGGCCCTCTCAACAGGAACAGCGAGAGGAACTGCAGGGTCGTGCCACCATTCCAAGAGTCCCCCAGACGTCTCAGTCCATTCCAGAGGAACCTCTTTTCCCTTCACCAGCTCGTCTTTCACGCCCAGGATGGACTCACACCAAGGTGGCACGTGGCACAGCCCTGTGGGAAAGCCTCGTGGGAAAGCCTCGAGGGACAGCCTCGAGGGAAGCCACAGATCCCTTGATCGACGTGAAAGGAAGCGTGACACTACTGCTGCAGCTCGGGAGGAAAGCGCACGTGCATGCCCCCACTCGAGACGAGGCCTGACTCCCCTGGGGAGACTCAGAAGCACCCCAAGATCCATGGCAACACTGGAGAGGAATCCTCAGGTTCCGGCCCCGACTCCACACAAGGACTGAGGCCGCGGCATGGACGGGAGAGGAATCCCGAGACGCCCCCTAGCAAATCGCACGGGGACTGGCCTTTCCTGAGGCCACCAGAGCGGGTCCCTGAGGTCCCCGTCGTAACTCGAGAAGACCTGCCGCAACTCGAGAAAATCCAGGAGGTTCTCCCCTCCAGGCGAGATGAGGCCCATTTCCGCTGAGGCGTCTCGAGGCTGATCACACCTCCCCTCTGGAACTTCGAAAGGGTCCTTCACACCCTTGGTTCAAATCAAGAAGTTCCCCGACATACCTGTCTCCACTCGAGAGGAAATACGGGGGTCCCGCCCACATCCAGAGGAGCCCCGTTTCCGCCTCGTAGCTCGAGATGAGGGATCCTTTCCCTCCTTCGTCGGGAAAGAGTTCCCGGCGTTCCCTTCCCATCTCAAGAGGAGGCCCTCTCAACAGGAACGGCGAGAGGAACTCCAGGGTCGTGCCACCATTCCAAGAGTCCCCCAGATGACTCAGTCCATTCCAGAGGAAACTCTTTTCCCTTCACCGGCTCGGCTTTCACGCTGAGGGTCGACTCACACCAAGGTGGCACGTGGCACATCCCTGTGGGAAAGCCTCGAGGGAAAGCCTCGTGGGAAAGTCACAGATCACTTGATCCACGTGAGAGGAAGCGTGACACTACTGCTGCAGCTCGGGAGCAACGCGCACGTGCATGCCCCCACTCGAGACTAGGCCTGACTCCCCTGGGGAGACTCAGAAGCACCCCAAGATCCATGGCAACACTGGAGAGGAATCCTCAGGTTCCGGCCCCGACTCCACACAAGGTCTTTGGCCCCGGCATGGACTGGAGAGGAATCCCGAGAGGGCCCCTAGCAACTCGTATGGGAACGGGCTTTTCCTGAGGCCACCAGAGCGGGTCCCTGAGGTCCCCGTCGTAACTCGAGAAGACCTGCCGCAACTCGAGAAAATCCAGGAGGTTCTCCCCTCCAGACGAGATGAGGCCCATTTCCGCTGAGGCGTCTCGAGGGTGATCACACCTCACCGCTGGAACTTCGAAAGGGTCCTTCACACCCTTGGTGCGAGTCAAGAAGTTCGCCGACATACCCGTCTCCACTCGAAAGGAAACAAGAGGGTCCCGCCCACATGCAAAGGAGCCCCGTTTCCGCCTCGTAGCTCGAGATGAGGGATCCTTTCCCTGCTTCATCGAGAAAGAGTTCCCGGCGTTCCCGTCGCATCTCAAGAGGAGGCCCTCTCAACAGGAACGGCGAGAGGAACTCCAGGGTCGTTTCACCATTCCAAGAGTCCCCCAGATGTCTCAGTCCATTCCAGAGGAAACACTTTTCCCTTCACCGGCTCGTCTTTCACGCCGAGGATCCACTCACACCAAGGTGGCACGTGGCACGGCCCTGTGGGAAAGCATCGTGGGAAAGCATCGAGGGACAGCCTCGAGGGAAAGCCACAGATCCCTTGATCCACGTGACAGGAAGCGTGACACTACTGCTGCAGCTCGGGAGGAAAGCGCACGTGCATGTCCCCACTCGAGACGAGGCTTGACTCCCCTGGGGAGACACAGAAGCACCCCAAGATCCATGGCAACACTGGAGAGGAATCCTCAGGTTCCAGCCCCGACTCCACACAAGGTCTTAGGCCCCGCACCGACGGGAGAGAAATCCCGAGACAGCCCCTAGCAACTCGCATTGGGACTGGCCATTCCTGAGGCCACCAGAGCGGGTCCCTGAGGTCCCCGTCGTAACTCGAGAAGACCTGCCGCAACTCGAGAAAATCCAGGAGGTTCTCCCCTCCAAGCGAGATGAGGCCCATTTCCGCTGAGGCGTCTCGAGGCTGATCACACCTTACCTCTGGAACTTCAAAAGTGTCCTTCACACCCTTGGTGCGAGTCAAGAATTTCCCCGACATACCTGTCTCCCCTCGAGAGGGAACACGAGGGTCCCTCCCACATCGAGAGGAGCCCCGTTTCCGCCTCGTAGCTCGAGATGAGGGATCCCTTCCCTGCGTCGTCGGGAAAGAGTTCCCGGCGTTCCCGTCGCATCTCAAGAGGAGGCCCTCTCAACAGGGACGGCGAGAGGAACTCCAGGGTCGTGCCACCATTCCACGAGTCCCCCAGATGTATCAGTCCATTCCAGAGGAACCTCTTTTCCCTTCACCGGCTCGTCCTTCATGCCGAGGATCGACACACAGCAAGGGGGCACGTGGCACAGCCCTGTGAGAAAGCCTCGTGTGAAAGCCTCGAGGGAAAGCCTCGAGGGAAAGCCACAGATCCCTTGATCCACGTGACAGGAAGTGTGACACTACTGCTGCAGCTCGGGAGGAAAGCGCACGTGCATGTCCCCATTCCAGACGAGGCCTGACTCCCCTGGGAAGACTCAGAAGCACCCCAAGATCCATGGCAACACTGGAGAGGAATCCTCAGGTTCCGGCCCCGACTCCACACAAGGACTTAGGCCCCGGCATGGACGGGAGAGGAATCCCGAGAGGGACCCTAGCAACTCGCATGGGGACTGGCCTTTCCTGAGGCCACCAGAGCGGGTCCCTGAGGTCCCCGTCGTAACTCGAGATGACCTGCTGCAACTCGAGAAAATCCAGGAGGTTCTCCCCTCCAGGCGAGATGAGGCCCATTTCCGCTGTGGCGTCTTGAGGGTGATCACACCTTACCTCTGGAACTTCAAAAGTGTCCTTCACACTCTTGGTGCAAATCAATAAGTTCCCCGACATAGCCGTCTCCCCTCGAGAGGAAACACGAGGGTCCCGCCCACATCGAGAGCAGCCCCGTTTCCGCATCATAGCTCGAGATGAGGGATCCTTTCCCTGCATCGTCGGGAAAGAGTTCCCGGCGTTCCCTTCGCATCTCAAGAGGAGGCCCTCTCAACAGGAACGGTGAGAGGAACTCCAGGGTCGTGCCACCATTCCAAGAGTCCCCCAGATGTCTCAGTCCATTCCAGAGGAACCTCTTTTCCCTTCACCGGCTCGTCTTTCACGCCGAGGGTCGACTCACACCAAGGTGGCACGTGGCACATCCCTGTGGGAAAACCTCGAGGGAAAGCCTCGAGGGAAAGCCACAGATCCCTTGATCCACGTGACAGGAAGCGTGACACTACTGCTGAAACTCGGGAGAAAGCACACATGCATGTCCCCATTCGAGACGAGGCCTGACTCCCCTGGGAAGACTCAGAAGCACCCCAAGATCCATGGCAACACTGGAGAGGAATCCTCAGGTTCCAGCCCCGAGTCCACACAAGGTCTTAGGCCCCGGCATGGACGGGAGATAAATCCCGAGAGGGACCCTAGCATCTCGCAGGGGACTTGCCTTCCCTGAGAATACCAGAGCAGATCCCTGAGGTCCACGTCGTAACTCGAGAAGCCCTGCCGCAACTCGAGAAAATCCAGGAGGTTCTCCCCTCCAGGCGAGAAGAGGCCCATTTACGCTGAGGCGTCTCGAGGCTGATCACACATTACCTCCGGAACTTCGAAAGGGTCCTTCACACCCTTGGTGCAAATCAAGAAGTTCCCCGACATACCCGTCGCCACTCGAGAGGAAACACGAGGGTCCCGCCCACATCCGGAGGAGCCCCGTTTCCGCCTCGTAGCTCGAGATGAGGGATCCTTTCCCTGCTTCGTCGGGAAAGAGTTCCCGGCGTTCCCGTCGCATGTCAAGAGGAGGCCCTCTCAACAGGAACGGAGAGAGGAACTCCAGGGTCGTGCCACCATTCCAAGAGCCCCCAGATATCTCAGTCCATTCCAGAGGAACCTCTTTTCCCTTCACCGGCTCGTCTTTCACGCCGAGGATCGACTCACACCAAGGTGGCACGTGGCACGGCCCTGTGGGAAAACCTCGTGGGAAAGCTGCGAGGGAAAGCCTCGTGGGAAAGTCAAGGATCACTTGATCCACGTGATAGGAAGCGTGACACTACTGCTGCAGCTCGGGAGGAAAGCGCACGTGCATGTCCCCACTCGAGACGAGGCTTGACTCCCCTGGGGAGACACAGAAGCACCCCAAGATCCATGGCAACACTGGAGAGGAATCCTCAGGTTCCAGCCCCGACTCCACACAAGGACTTAGGCCCCGGCATGGACGGGAGAGGAATCCCGAGAGGGACCCTAGCAACTCGCATGGGGACTGGCCTTTCCTGAGGCCACCAGAGCGTGTCCCTGAGGTCCCCGTCGTAACTCGAGATGACCTGCCGCAACTCGAGAAAATACAGGAGGTTCTCCCCTCCAGGCGAGATGAGGCCCATTTCCGCTGTGGCGTCTTGAGGGTGATCACACCTTACCTCTGGAACTTCAAAAGTGTCCTTCACACTCTTGGTGCAAATCAATAAGTTCCCCGACATAGCCGTCTCCACTCGAGAGGAAACACGAGGGTCCCGCCCACATCGAGAGCAGCCCCGTTTCCGCATCATAGCTCGAGATGAGGGATCCTTTCCCTGCATCGTCGGGAAAGAGTTCCCGGCGTTCCCGTCGCATCTCAAGAGGAGGCCCTCTCAACAGGAACGGCGAGAGGAACTCCAGGGTCGTGCCACCATTCCAAGAGTCCCCCAGATGTCTCAGTCCATTCCAGAGGAACCTCTTTTCCCTTCACCGGCTCGTCTTTCACGCCGAGGGTCGACTCACACCAAGGTGGCACGTGGCACATCCCTGTGGGAAAACCTCGAGGGAAAGCCTCGAGGGAAAGCCACAGATTCCTTGATCCACGTGACAGGAAGCGTGACACTACTGCTGAAACTCGGGAGAAAGCACACATGCATGTCCCCATTCGAGACGAGGCCTGACTCCCCTGGGAAGACTCAGAAGCACCCCAAGATCCATGGCAACACTGGAGAGGAATCCTCAGGTTCCAGCCCCGACTCCACACAAGGTCTTAGGCCCCGGCATGGACGGGAGATAAATCCCGAGAGGGACCCTAGCATCTCGCAGGGGACTTGCCTTCCCTGAGAATACCAGAGCAGGTCCCTGAGGTCCACGTCGTAACTCGAGAAGCCCTGCCGCAACTCGAGAAAATCCAGGAGGTTCTCCCCTCCAGGCGAGAAGAGGCCCATTTACGCTGAGGCGTCTCGAGGCTGATCACACCTTACCTCTGGAACTTCGAAAGGGTACTTCACACCCTTGGTGCAAATCAAGAAGTTCCCAGACATACCCGTCTCCACTCGAGAGGAAACACGATGGTCCCGCCCACATCCGGAGGAGCCCCGTTTCCGCCTCGTAGCTCGAGATGAGGGATCCTTTCCCTGCTTCGTCGGTAAAGAGTTCGCGGCGTTCCCGTCGCATGTCAAGAGGAGGCCCTCTCAACAGGAACGGAGAGAGGAACTCCAGGGTCGTGCCACCATTCCAAGAGCCCCCAGATATCTCAGTCCATTCCAGAGGAACCTCTTTTCCCTTCACCGGCTCGTCTTTCACGCCGAGGATCGACTCACACCAAGGTGGCACGTGGCACGGCCCTGTGGGAAAACCTCGTGGGAAAGCTGCGAGGGAAAGCCTCGTGGGAAAGTCAAGGATCACTTGATCCACGTGACAGGAAGCGTGACACTACTGCTGCAGCTCGGGAGCAAAGCGCACGTGCATGCCCCCACTCGAGACTAGGCCTGACTCCCCTGGGGAGACTCAGAAGCACCCTAAGATCCATGGCAACACTGGAGACGAATCCTCAGGTTCCGGCCCCGACTCCACACAAGGACTTACGCCCCGGCATGGAAGGGAGAGGAATCCCGAGAGGGCCCCTAGCAACTCGCATGGGGACTGGCCTTTCCTGAGGCCACCAGAGCGGGTCCCTGAGGTCCCCGTCGTAACTCGAGATGAACTGCTGCAACTCGAGAAAATCCAGGAGGTTCTCCCCTCCAGGCGAGATGAGGCCCATTTCCGCTGAGGCGTCTCGAGGCTGATCACACCTTACCTCTGGAACTTGAAAAGTGTCCTTCACACCCTTGGTGCAAATCAATAAGTTCCCCGACATATCCGTCTCCACTCGAGAGGAAACACGAGGGTCCCGCCCACATCGAGAGGAGCCCCGTTTCCGCATCATAGCTCGAGATGAGGGATCCTTTCCCTGTTTCGTCGGGAAAGAGTTCCCGGCGTTCCCGTCGCATCTCAAGAGGAGGCCCTCTCCACAGGAACGGCGAGAGGAACTCCAGGGTCGTGCCACCATTCCAAGAGCCCCCAGATGTCTCAGTCCATTCCAAAGGAACCTGTTTTCCCTTCACAGGCTCGTCTTTCACGCCGAGGATCGACTCCCACCAAGGTGGCACGTGGCACGGCCCTGTGGGAAAACCTCGTGGGAAAGCTGCGAGGGACAGCCTCGAGGGAAAGCCACAGATCCCTTGATCCACGTGACAGGAAGCGTGACACTACTGCTGCAGCTCGGGAGGAAAGCGCACGTGCATGTCCCCACTAGAGACGAGGCCTGACTCCCTGGGGAAACTCAGAAGCACCCCAAGATCCATGGCAACACTGGAGAGGAATCCTCAGGTTCCGGCCCCGACTCCACACAAGGTCTTAGGCCCCGGCATGGACGGGAGAGGAATCCCGAGAGGTCCCTTAGCAACTCGCATGGGGAATGGCCTTTCCTGAGGCCACCAGAGCGGGCCCCTGAGGTCCCCGCCGTAACTCGAGAAGACCTGCCGCAACTCGAGAAAATCCAGGAGGTTCTCCCCTCCAGGCGAGATGAGGCCCATTTCCGCTGAGGCGTCTCGAGGCTGATCACACCGCACCTCTGGAACTTCGAAAGGGTCCTTCACACCCTTGGTGCCAATCAAGAAGTTCCCCGACATACCCGTCTCCACTCGAGAGGAAACACGAGGGTCCCGCCCACATCGAGAGGAGCCCCGTTTCCGCCTCGTAGCTCGAGATGAGGGAACCTTTCCCTGCTTCGTTGGGAAAGAGTTCCCGGCGTTCCCTTCGCATCTCAAGAGGAGGCCCTCTCAACAGGAACGGCGAGAGGAACTCCAGTGTCGTGCCACCATTCCAAGAGTCCCCCAGATGTCTCAGTCCATTCTAGAGGAACCTCTTTTCCTTCACCGGCTCGTCTTTCACGCCGAGGGTCGACTCACACCAAGGTGGCACGTGGCACATCCCTGTGGGAAAGCCTGGAGGGAAAGCCTCGAGGGAAAGCCACAGATCCCTTGATCCACGTGACAGGAAGCGTGACACTACTGCTGAAGCTCGGGAGGAAAGCACACGTGCATGTCCCCATTCGAGACGAGGCCTGACTCCCCTGGGGAGACTCAGAAGCACCCCAAGATCCATGGCAACACTGGAGAGGAATCCTCAGGTTCCGGCCCCGACTCCACACAAGGTCTTAGGCCCCGGCATCGACTGGAGAGGAATCCCGAGATGGCCCCAAGCGACTCGAACGGGGACTGGCCTTTCCTGAGGCCACCAGAGCGGGTCCCTGAGGTCCCCGTCGTAACTCGAGAAGACCTGCCGCAACTCGAGAAAATCCAGGAGGTTCTCCCCTCCAGGCGAGATGAGGCCCATTTCCGCTGAGGCGTCTCGAGGCTGATCACACCTCACCTCTGGAACTTCGAAAGGGTCCTTCACACCCTTGGTGCAAATCAAGAAGTTCCCCGACATACCTGTCTCCACTTTAGAGGAAACACAAGGGTCCCGCCCACATCCAGAGTAGCCCCGTTTCCACCTCGTAGCTCGAGATGAAGTATCCTTTCCCTGCTTCGGCGGGAATGAGTTCCCAGCCTTCCCGTCGCATCTCAAGAGGAGGCCCTGTCAACAGGAACGGCGAGAGGAACTCCAGGGTCGTGCCACCATTCCAAGAGTCCCCCAGATGTCTCAGTCCATTCCAGAGGAACCTCCTTTCCCTTCACCGGCTCGTCTTTCACGCCGAGGATCGACTCACACCAAGGTGGCACGTGGCACAGCCCTGTGGGAAAGCCTCGTGGGAAAGCCTCGAGGGAAAGCCTCGAGGGAAAGCCACAGATCCCTTCATCAACATGACAGGAAGAGTGATACTACTGCTGCAGCTCGGGAGGAAGGCGCACGTGCATGCCCCCACTCGAGACGAGGCCTGACTCCCCTGGGGAGACTCTGAAGCACCCCAAGATCCATGGCAACACTGGAGAGGAATCCTCAGGTTCCGGCCCCGACTCCACACAAGGTCTTAGGCCCCGGCATGGACGGGACAGGAATCCCGAGAGGGACCCTAGCAACTCGCATGGGGACTGGCCTTTCCTGAGGACACCAGAGCAGGTCCCTGAGGTTCCCGTCGGAACTCGAGAAGACCTGCCGCAACACGACAAAATCCAGGAGGTTCTCCCCTCCAGGCGAGATGAGGCCCATTTCCGCTGAGGTGTCTCGAGGCTGATTACACCTCACCTCTGGAACTGCGAAAGGGTCCTTCACAACCTTGGTGCATAAAAGAAGTTCCCCGACATACCCCTCTTCACTCGAGAGGAAACACGAACGTCCCGACCACATCTGGAGGAGCCCCGTTTCCGCCTCGAACCTCGAGATGAGTGATCCTTTCCCTGCTTCGTCGGGAAAGAGTTCCCGGCGTTCCCGTCGCATCTCAAGAGGAGGCCCTCTCAACAGGAACGGCGAGAGGATCTCCAGGGTCGTGCCACCATTCCAAGAGTCCCCCAGATGTCTCAGTCCATTCCAGAGGAAGCTCTTTTCCCTTCACCGGGTCGTCGTTCACGCCGAGGATCGACTCACACCAAGGTGGCACGTGGCACAGCCCTGTGGGAAATCCTCGTGGGAAAGCCTCGAGTGAAAGCCAGAGTACCCTTGATCCACGTGACAGGAAGCGTGACACTTCTGCTGCAGCTCGGGAGGAAAGCGCACGTGCATGCCCCCACTCGAGACGAGGCCTGACTCCCCTGGGGAGACTCAGAAGCACCCCAAGAACCATGGCAACACTGGAGAGGAATCCTCAGGTTCCGGCCCCGACTCCACACAAGGCCTTAGGCCCCGGCATAGACGGGAGAGGAATCCCGAGAGGGCCTCTAGCAACTCTTATGGGAACGGGCCTTTCCTGAGGCCACCAGAGCGGGTCCCTGAGGTCCCCGTCGTAACTCGAGAAGACCTGCCGCAACTCGAGAAAATCCAGGAGGTTCTCCCCTCCAGACGAGTTGAGGCCCATTTCCGCTGAGGAGTCTCGAGGCTGATCACACCTCACTGCTGGAACTTCAAAAGGGTCCTTCACACCCTTGGTGCGAGTCAAGAAGTTCCCCGACATACCCGTCTCCACTCGAGAGGAAACACGAGGGTCCCGCCCACATCCAGAGGAGCCCCGTTTCCGCCTCGTAGCTCGAGATGAGGGATCCTTTCCCTGCTTCGTCGGGAAAGAGTTCCCGGCATTCCCGTCGCATCTCAAGAGGAGGCCCTCTCAACAGGAACGGCGAGAGGATCTCCAGGGTCGTGCCACCATTCCAAGAGTCCCCCAGATGTCTCAGTCCATTCCAGAGGAAGCTCTTTTCCCTTCACCGGGTCGTCGTTCACGCCGAAGATCGACTCACACCAAGGTGGCACGTGGCACAGCCCTGTGGGAAATCCTCGTGGGAAAGCCTCGAGGGAAAGCCAGAGATCCCTTGATCCACGTGACAGGAAGCGTGACACTTCTGCTGCAGCTCGGGAGGTAAGCGCACGTGCATGCCCCCACTCGAGACGAGGCCTGACTCCCCTGGGGAGACTCAGAAGCACCCCAAGAACCATGGCAACACTGGAGAGGAATCCTCAGGTTCCGGCCCCGACTCCACACAAGGCCTTAGGCCCCGGCATGGACGGGAGAGGAATCCCGAGAGGGCCTCTAGCAACTCTTATGGGAACGGGCCTTTCCTGAGGCCACCAGAGCGGGTCCCTGAGGTCCCCGTCGTAACTCGAGAAGACCTGCCGCAACTCGAGAAAATCCAGGAGGTTCTCCCCTCCAGACGAGTTGAGGCCCATTTCCGCTGAGGCGTCTCGAGGCTGATCACACCTCACCGCTGGAACTTCAAAAGGGTCCTTCACACCCTTGGTGCGAGTCAAGAAGTTCCCCGACATACCCGTCTCCACTCGAGAGGAAACACGAGGGTCCCGCCCACATCCAGAGGAGCCCCGTTTCCGCCTCGTAGCTCGAGATGAGGGATCCTTTCCCTGCTTCGTCGGGAAAGAGTTCCCGGCGTTCCCGTCGCATCTCAAGAGGAGGCCCTCTCAACAGGAACCGCGAGAGGAACTCCAGGGTCGTGCCACAATTCCAAGAGCCCCCAGATGTCTCAGTCCATTCCAAAGGAACCTGTTTTCCCTTCACATGCTCGTCTTTCACGCCGAGGATCGACTCACACCAAGGTGGCACGTGGCACGGCCCTGTGGGAAAACCTCGTGGGAAAGCCTCGAGGGAAAGCCACAGATCCCTTGATCCACGTGACAGGAAGCGTGACACTTCTGCTGCAGCTCGGGAGGAAAGCGCACGTGCATGCCCCCACTCGAGACGAGGCCTGACTCCCCTGGGGAGACTCAGAAGCACCCCAAGATCCATGGCAACACTGGAGAGGAATACTCAGGTTCCGGCCCCGACTCCACACAAGGTCTTAGGGCCCGGCATGGACGGGAGATGAATCCCGAGATGGCCCCTAGCAACTCGCACGGGGACTGGCCTTTCCTGAGGCCACCAGAGCGGGTCCCTGAAGTCCCCGTCGTAACTCGTGAAGACCTTCCGCAACTCGAGAAAATCCAGGACGTTCTCCCCTCCAGGCGAGATGAGGCCCATTTCCGCTGAGGCGTCTCGAGGCTGATCACACCTCACCTCTGGAACTTCGAAAGGGTCCTTCACACCCTTGGTGCAAGGGAAAAGAGGTTCCTCTGGAATGGACTGAGACATCTCGGGGACTCTTGGAATGGTGGCACGACCCTGGAGTTCCTCTCGCCGTTCCTGTTGAGAGGGCCTCCTCTTGAGATGCGACGGGAACGCCGGGAACTCTTTCCCGACGAAGCAGGGAAAGGATCCCTCATCTCGAGCTACGAGGCGGAAACGGGGCTCCTCTGGATGTGGGAGGGACCCTCGTGATTCCTCTCGAGTGGAGACAGGTATGTCGGGGAACTTCTTGATTTGCACCAAGGGTGTGAAGGACCCTTTCGAAGTTCCAGAGGGGAGGTGTGATCAGCCTCGAGACGCCTCAGCGGAAATGGGCCTCATCTCGCCTGGAGGGGAGAACCTCCTGGATTTTCTCAAGTTGCGGCAGGTCTTCTCGAGTTACGACGGGGACCTCAGGGACCCGCTCTGGTGGCCTCAGAAAAGGCCAGTCCCCATGCGAGTTGCTAGGGGACCTCTCGGGATTCCTCTCCCGTCCATGCCGGGGCCTCAGTCCTTGTGTGGAGTCGGGGCCGGAACCTGAGGATTCCTCTCCAGTGTTGCCATGGATCTTGGGGTGCTTCTGAGTCTCCCCAGGGGCGTCAGGCCTCGTCTCGAGTGGGGGCATGCACGTGCCCTTTCCTCCCGAGCTGCAGCAGTAGTGTCACGCTTCCTGTCACGTGGATCAAGGGATCTGTGGCTTTCCTTCGAGGCTGTCCCTCGACACTTTCCCACGAGGCTTTCCCACAGGGCTGTGCCACGTGCCACCTTGGTGTGAGTCGATCCTCGGCGTGAAAGACGAGCCGGTGAAGGGAAAAGAGGTTCCTCTGGAATGGACTGAGACATCTGGGGGACTCTTGGAATGGTGGCACGCCCCTGGAGTTCCTCTCGCCGTTCCTGTTGAGAGGGCCTCCTCTTGAGATGCGACGGGAACGCCGGGAACTCTTTCCCGACGAAGCAGGGAAAGGATCCCTCATCTCGAGCTACGAGGCGGAAACGGGGCTCCTCTGGAGGTGGGCGGGACCCTCGTGATTCCTCTCGAGTGGAGACGGCTAGGTCGGGGAACTTCTTGATTTGCACCAAGGGTGTGAAGGACCCTTTCGAAGTTCCAGAGGTGAGGTGTGATCAGCCTCGAGACGCCTCAGCGGAAATGGGCCTCATCTCGCCTGGAGGGGAGAACCTCCTGGATTTTCTCGAGTTGCGGCAGGTCTTCTCGAGTTACGACGGGGACCTCAGGGACCCGCTCTGGTGGCCTCAGGAAAGGCCAGTCCCCATGCGAGTTGCTAGGGGACCTCTCGGGATTCCTCTCCCGTCCATGCCGGGGCCTCAGTCCTTGTGTGGAGTCGGGGCCGGAACCTGAGGATTCCTCTCCAGTGTTGCCATTGATCTTGGGGTGCGTCTGAGTCTCCCCAGGGGAGTCAGGCCTCGTCTCGAGTGGGGGCATGCACGTGCGCTTTCCTCCCGAGCTGCAGCAGTAGTGTCACGTTTCCTGTCACGTGGATCAAGGGATCTGTGGCTTTCCCTCGAGGCTGTCCCTCGAGGCTTTCCCACGAGGCTTTCCCACAGGGCTGTGCCACGTGCCACCTTGGTGTGAGTCGATCCTCGGCGTGAAAGACGAGCCGGTGAAGGGAAAAGAGGTTCCTCTGGAATGGACTGAGACATCTCGGGGACTCTTGGAATGGTGGCACGACCCTGGAGTTCCTCTCGCCGTTCCTGTTGAGAGGGCCTCCTCTTGAGATGCGACGGGAACGCCGGGAACTCTTTCCCGACGAAGCAGGGAAAGGATCCCTCATCTCGAGCTACGAGGCGGAAACGGGGCTCCTCTGGATGTGGGAGGGACCCTCGTGATTCCTCTCGAGTGGAGACAGGTATGTCGGGGAACTTCTTTATTTGCACCAAGGGTGTGAAGGACCCTTTCGAAGTTCCAGAGGGGAGGTGTGATCAGCCTCGAGACGCCTCAGCGGAAATGGGCCTCATCTCGCCTGGAGGGGAGAACCTCCTGGATTTTCTCGAGTTGCGGCAGGTCTTCTCGAGTTACGACGGGGACCTCAGGGACCCGCTCTGTTGGCCTCAGGAAAGGCCAGTCCCCATGCGAGTTGCTAGGGGACCTCTCCGGTTTCCTCTCCCGTCCATGCCGGGGCCTCAGTCCTTGTGTGGAGTCGGGGCCGGAACCTGAGGATTCCTCTCCAGTGTTGCCATGGATCTTGGGGTGCGTCTGAGTCTCCCCAGGGGAGTCAGGCCTCATCTCGAGTGGGGGCATGCACGTGCGCTTTCCTCCCGAGCTGCAGCAGTAGTGTCACGCTTCCTGTCACGTAGATCAAGGGATCTGTGGCTTTCCCTCGAGGCTGTCCCTCGAGGCTTTCCCACGAGGCTTTCCCACAGGGCTGTGCCACGGGCCACCTTGGTGTGAGTCGATCCTCGGCGTGAAAGACGAGCCGGTGAAGGGAAAAGAGGTTCCTCTGGAATGGACTGAGACATCTGGGGGACTCTTGGAATGGTGGCACGACCCTGGAGTTCCTCTCGCCGTTCCTGTTGAGAGGGCCTCCTCTTGAGATGCGACGGGAACGCCGGGAACTCTTTCCCGACGAAGACGGGAAAGGATCCCTCATCTCGAGCTACGAGGCGGAAACGGGGCTCCTCTGGATGTGGGCGGGACCCTCGTGATTCCTCTCGAGTGGAGACGGCTAGGTCGGGGAACTTCTTGATTTGCACCAAGGGTGTGAAGGACCCTTTCGAAGTTCCAGAGGTGAGGTGTGATCAGCCTCGAGACGCCTCAGCGGAAATGGGCCTCATCTCGCCTGGAGGGGAGAACCTCCTGGATTTTCTCGAGTTGCGGCAGGTCTTCTCGAGTTACGACGGGGACCTCAGGGACCCGCTCTGGTGGCCTCAGGAAAGGCCAGTCCCCATGCGAGTTGCTAGGGGACCTCTCGGGATTCCTCTCCCGTCCATGCCGGGGCCTCAGTCCTTGTGTGGAGTCGGGGCCGGAACCTGAGGATTCCTCTCCAGTGTTGCCATTGATCTTGGGGTGCGTCTGAGTCTCCCCAGGGGAGTCAGGCCTCGTCTCGAGTGGGGGCATGCACGTGCACTTTCCTCCCGAGCTGCAGCAGTAGTGTCACGTTTCCTGTCACGTGGATCAAGGGATCTGTGGCTTTCCCTCGAGGCTGTCCCTCGAGGCTTTCCCACGAGGCTTTCCCACAGGGCTGTGCCACGTGCCACCTTGGTGTGAGTCGATCCTCGGCGTGAAAGACGAGCCGGTGAAGGGAAAAGAGGTTCCTCTGGAATGGACTGAGACATCTCGGGGACTCTTGGAATGGTGGCACGACCCTGGAGTTCCTCTCGCCGTTCCTGTTGAGAGGGCCTCCTCTTGAGATGCGACGGGAACGCCGGGAACTCTTTCCCGACGAAGCAGGGAAAGGATCCCTCATCTCGAGCTACGAGGCGGAAACGGGGCTCCTCTGGATGTGGGAGGGACCCTCGTGATTCCTCTCGAGTGGAGACAGGTATGTCGGGGAACTTCTTGATTTGCACCAAGGGTGTGAAGGACCCTTTCGAAGTTCCAGAGGGGAGGTGTGATCAGCCTCGAGACGCCTCAGCGGAAATGGGCCTTATCTCGCCTGGAGGGGAGAACCTCCTGGATTTTCTCGAGTTGCGGCAGGTCTTCTCGAGTTACGACGGGGACCTCAGGGACCCGCTCTGGTGGCCTCAGAAAAGGCCAGTCCCCATGCGAGTTGCTAGGGGACCTCTCGGGATTCCTCTCCCGTCCATGCCGGGGCCTCAGTCCTTGTGTGGAGTCGGGGCCGGAACCTGAGGAATCCTCTCCAGTGTTGCCATGGATCTTGGGGTGCTTCTGAGTCTCCCCAGGGGCGTCAGGCCTCGTCTCGAGTGGGGGCATGCACGTGCGCTTTCCTCCCGAGCTGCAGCAGTAGTGTCACGCTTCCTGTCACGTGGATCAAGGGATCTGTGGCTTTCCTTCGAGGCTGTCCCTCGACACTTTCCCACGAGGCTTTCCCACAGGGCTGTGCCACGTGCCACCTTGGTGTGAGTCGATCCTCGGCGTGAAAGACGAGCCGGTGAAGGGAAAAGAGGTTCCTCTGGAATGGACTGAGACATCTGGGGGACTCTTGGAATGGTGGCACGCCCCTGGAGTTCCTCTCGCCGTTCCTGTTGAGAGGGCCTCCTCTTTAGATGCGACGAGAACGCCGGGAACTCTTTCCCGACGAAGCAGGGAAAGGATCCCTCATCTCGAGCTACGAGGCGGAAACGGGGCTCCTCTGGAGGTGGGCGGGACCCTCGTGATTCCTCTCGAGTGGAGACGGCTAGGTCGGGGAACTTCTTGATTTGCACCAAGGGTGTGAAGGACCCTTTCGAAGTTCCAGAGGTGAGGTGTGATCAGCCTCGAGACGCCTCAGCGGAAATGGGCCTCATCTCGCCTGGAGGGGAGAACCTCCTGGATTTTCTCGAGTTGCGGTAGGTCTTCTCGAGTTACGACGGGGACCTCAGGGACCCGCTCTGGTGGCCTCAGGAAAGGCCAGTCCCCATGCGAGTTGCTAGGGGACCTCTCGGGATTCCTCTCCCGTCCATGCCGGGGCCTCAGTCCTTGTGTGGAGTCGGGGCCGGAACCTGAGGTTTCCTCTCCAGTGTTGCCATGGATCTTGGGGTGCTTCTGAGTCTCCCCAGGGGAGTCAGGCCTCGTCTCGAGTGTGGGCATGCACGTGCGCTTTCCTCCCGCGCTGCAGCAGTAGTGTCACGCTTCCTGTCACGTGGATCAAGGGATCTGTGGCTTTCCCTCGAGGCTGTCCCTCGAGGCTTTCCCACGAGGCTTTCCCACAGGGCTGTGCCACGTGCCACCTTGGTGTGAGTCGATCCTCGGCGTGAAAGACGAGCCGGTGAAGGGAAAAGAGGTTCCTCTGGAATGGACTGAGACATCTGGGGGACTCTTGGAATGGTGGCACGACCCTGGAGTTCCTCTCGCCGTTCCTGTTGAGAGGGCCTCCTCTTGAGATGCGATGGGAATGCCGGGAACTCTTTCCCGACGAAGCCGGGAAAGGATCCCTCATCTCGAGCTACGAGGCGGAAACGGGGCTCCTCTGGATGTGGGCAGGACCCTCGTGATTCCTCTCGAGTGGAGACGGGTATGTCGGGGAACTTCTTGATTTGCACCAAGGGTGTGAAGGACCCTTTCGAAGTTCCAGAGGTGAGGTGTGATCAGCCTCGATACGCCTCAGCGGAAATGGGCCTCATCTCGCCTGGAGGGGAGAACCTCCTGGATTTTCTCGAGTTGCGGCAGGTCTTCTCGAGTTGCGACGGGGACCTCAGGGACCCGCTCTGATGGCCTCAGGAAAGGCCAGTCCCCATGCGAGTTGCTGGGGGACTTTTCGGGATTCCTCTCCCGTCCATGCCGGGGCCTCAGTCCTTGTGTGGAGTCGGGGCCGGAACCTGAGGATTCCTCTCCAGTGTTGCCATGGATCTTGGGGTGCTTCTGAGTCTCCCCAGGGGAGTCAGGCCTCGTCTCGTGTGTGGGCATGCACGTGCGCTTTCCTCCCGCGCTGCAGCAGTAGTGTCACGCTTCCTGTCACGTGGATCAAGGGATCTGTGGCTTTCCCTCGAGGCTGTCCCTCGAGGCTTTCCCACGAGGCTTTCCCACAGGGACGTGCCACGTGCCACCTTGGTGTGAGTCGATCCTCGGTGTGAAAGACGAGCCAGTGAAGGGAAAAGAGGTTCCTCTGGAATGGACTGAGACATCTGGGGGACTCTTGGAATGGTGGCACGACCCTGGAGTTCCTCTCGCCGTTCCTGTTGAGAGGGCCTCCTCTTGAGATGCGACGGGAACGCCGGGAACTCTTTCCCGACGAAGCAGGGAAAGGATCCCTCATCTCGAGCTACGAGGCGGAAACGGGGCTCCTCTGGATGTGGGCGGGACCCTCGTGATTCCTCTCGAGTGGAGACGGCTAGGTCGGGGAACTTCTTGATTTGCACCAAGGGTGTGAAGGACCCTTTCGAAGTTCCAGAGGGGAGGTGTGATCAGCCTCGAGACGCCTCAGCGGAAATGGGCCTCATCTCGCCTGGAGGGAGAACCTCCTGGATTTTCTCGAGTTGCGGCAGGTCTTCTCGAGTTACGACGGGGACCTCAGGGACCCGCTCTGGTGGCCTCAGGAAAGGCCAGTCCCCATGCGAGTTGCTAGGGGACCTCTCGGGATTCCTCTCCCGTCCATGCCGGGGCCTCAGTCCTTGTGTGGAGTCGGGGCCGGAACCTGAGGATTCCTCTCCAGTGTTGCCATGGATCTTGGGGTGCTTCTGAGTCTCCCCAGGGGAGTCAGGCCTCGTCTCGAGTGTGGGCATGCACGTGCGCTTTCCTCCCGCGCTGCAGCAGTAGTGTCACGCTTCCTGTCACGTGGATCAAGGGATCTGTGGCTTTCCCTCGAGGCTGTCCCTCGAGGCTTTCCCACGAGGCTTTCCCACAGGGCTGTGCCACGTGCCACCTTGGTGTGAGTCGATCCTCGGCGTGAAAGACGAGTCGGTGAAGGGAAAAGAGGTTCCTCTGGAATGGACTGAGACATCTGGGGGACTCTTGGAATGGTGGCACGACCCTGGAGTTCCTCTCGCCGTTCCTGTTGAGAGGGCCTCCTCTTGAGATGCGACGGGAACGCCGGGAACTCTTTCCCGACGAAGCAGGGAAAGGATCCCTCATCTCGAGCTACGAGGCGGAAACGGGGCTCCTCTGGATGTGGGAGGGACCCTCGTGATTCCTCTCGAGTGGAGACAGGTATGTCGGGGAACTTCTTGATTTGCACCAAGGGTGTGAAGGACCCTTTCGAAGTTCCAGAGGGGAGGTGTGATCAGCCTCGAGACGCCTCAGCGGAAATGGGCCTCATCTCGCCTGGAGGGGAGAACCTCCTGGATTTTCTCGAGTTGCGGCAGGTCTTCTCGAGTTACGACGGGGACCTCAGGGACCCGCTCTGGTGGCCTCAGAAAAGGCCAGTCCCCATGCGAGTTGCTAGGGGACCTCGCGGGATTCCTCTCCCGTACATGCCGGGGCCTCAGTCCTTGTGTGGAGTCGGGGCCGGAACCTGAGGATTCCTCTCCAGTGTTGCCATGGATCTTGGGGTGCTTCTGAGTCTCCCCAGGGGAGTCAGGCCTCGTCTCGAGTGGGGGCATGCACGTGCGCTTTCCTCCCGAGCTGCAGCAGTAGTGTCACGCTTCCTGTCACGTGGATCAAGGGATCTGTGGCTTTCCTTCGAGGCTGTCCCTCGACACTTTCCCACGAGGCTTTCCCAAAGGGCTGTGCCACGTGCCACCTTGGTGCGAGTCGATCCTCGGCGTGAAAGACGAGCCAGTGAAGGGAAAAGAGGTTCCTCTGGAATGGACTCAGACATCTGGGGGACTCTTGGAATGGTGGCATGAACCTGGAGTTCCTCTCGCCGTTCCTGTTGAGAGGGCCTCCTCTTGAGATGCGACGGGAACGCCGGGAACTCTTTCCCGACGAAGCAGGGAAAGGATCCCTCATCTCGAGCTACGAGGCGGAAACGGGGCTCCTCTGGAGGTGGGCGGGACCCTCGTGATTCCTCTCGAGTGGAGACGGCTAGGTCGGGGAACTTCTTGATTTGCACCAAGGGTGTGAAGGACCCTTTCGAAGTTCCAGAGGGGAGGTGTGATCAGCCTCGAGACGCCTCAGCGGAAATGGGCCTCATCTCGCCTGGAGGGGAGAACCTCCTGGATTTTCTCGAGTTGCGGCAGGTCTTCTCGAGTTACGACGGGGACCTCAGGGACCCGCTCTGGTGGCCTCAGAAAAGGCCAGTCCCCATGCGAGTTGCTAGGGGACCTCTCGGGATTCCTCTCCCGTCCATGCCGGGGCCTCAGTCCTTGTGTGGAGTCGGGGCCGGAACCTGAGGAATCCTCTCCAGTGTTGCCATGGATCTTGGGGTGCTTCTGAGTCTCCCCAGGGGCGTCAGGCCTCGTCTCGAGTGGGGGCATGCACGTGCGCTTTCCTCCCGAGCTGCAGCAGTAGTGTCATGCTTCCTGTCACGTGGATCAAGGGATCTGTGGCTTTCCTTCGAGGCTGTCCCTCGACACTTTCCCACGAGGCTTTCCCACAGGGCTGTGCCACGTGCCACCTTGGTGTGAGTCGATCCTCGGCGTGAAAGACGAGCCGGTGAAGGGAAAAGAGGTTCCTCTGGAATGGACTGAGACATCTGGGGGACTCTTGGAATGGTGGCACGCCCCTGGAGTTCCTCTCGCCGTTCCTGTTGAGAGGGCCTCCTCTTGAGATGCGACGGGAACGCCGGGAACTCTTTCCCGACGAAGCAGGGAAAGGATCCCTCATCTCGAGCTACGAGGCGGAAACGGGGCTCCTCTGGAGGTGGGCGGGACCCTCGTGATTCCTCTCGAGTGGAGACGGCTAGGTCGGGGAACTTCTTGATTTGCACCAAGGGTGTGAAGGACCCTTTCGAAGTTCCAGAGGTGAGGTGTGATCAGCCTCGAGACGCCTCAGCGGAAATGGGCCTCATCTCGCCTGGAGGGGAGAACCTCCTGGATTTTCTCGAGTTGCGGCAGGTCTTCTCGAGTTACGACGGGGACCTCAGGGACCCGCTCTGGTGGCCTCAGGAAAGGCCAGTCCCCATGCGAGTTGCTAGGGGACCTCTCGGGATTCCTCTCCCGTCCATGCCGGGGCCTCAGTCCTTGTGTGGAGTCGGGGCCGGAACCTGAGGTTTCCTCTCCAGTGTTGCCATGGATCTTGGGGTGCTTCTGAGTCTCCCCAGGGGAGTCAGGCCTCGTCTCGAGTGTGGGCATGCACGTGCGCTTTCCTCCCGCGCTGCAGCAGTAGTGTCACGCTTCCTGTCACGTGGATCAAGGGATCTGTGGCTTTCCCTCGAGGCTGTCCCTCGAGGCTTTCCCACGAGGCTTTCCCACAGGGCTGTGCCACGTGCCACCTTGGTGTGAGTCGATCCTCGGCGTGAAAGACGAGCCGGTGAAGGGAAAAGAGGTTCCTCTGGAATGGACTGAGACATCTGGGGGACTCTTGGAATGGTGGCACGACCCTGGAGTTCCTCTCGCCGTTCCTGTTGAGAGGGCCTCCTCTTGAGATGCGATGGGAATGCCGGGATCTCTTTCCCGACGAAGCCGGGAAAGGATCCCTCATCTCGAGCTACGAGGCGGAAACGGGGCTCCTCTGGATGTGGGCGGGACCCTCGTGATTCTTCTCGAGTGGAGACGGCTAGGTCGGGGAACTTCTTGATTTGCACCAAGGGTGTGAAGGACCCTTTCGAAGTTCCAGAGGGGAGGTGTGATCAGCCTCGAGACGCCTCAGCGGAAATGGGCCTCATCTCGCCTGGAGGGGAGAACCTCCTGGATTTTCTCGAGTTGCGGCAGGTCTTCTCGAGTTGCGACGGGGACCTCAGGGACCCGCTCTGGTGGCCTCAGGAAAGGCCAGTCCCCATGCGAGTTGCTAGGGGACCTCTCGGGATTCCTCTCCCGTCCATGCCGGGGCCTCAGTCCTTGTGTGGAGTCGGGGCCGGAACCTGAGGATTCCTCTCCAGTGTTGCCATGGATCTTGGGGTGCTTCTGAGTCTCCCCAGGGGAGTCAGGCCTCGTCTCGAGTGGGGGCATGCACGTGCGCTTTCCTCCCGAGCTGCAGCAGTAGTGTCACGCTTCCTGTCACGTGGATCAAGGGATCTGTGGCTTTCCCTCGAGGTTGTCCCTCGAGGCTTTCCCACGAGGCTTTCCCACAGGGCTGTGCCACGTGCCACCTTGGTGTGAGTCGATCCTCGGCGTGAAAGACGAGCCGGTGAAGGGAAAAGAGGTTCCTCTGGAATGGACTGAGACATCTGGGGGACTCTTGGAATGGTGGCACGACCCTGGAGTTCCTCTCGCCGTTCCTGTTGAGAGGGCCTCCTCTTGAGATGCGACGGGAACGCCGGGAACTCTTTCCCGACGAAGCCGGGAAAGGATCCCTCATCTCGAGCTACGAGGCGGAAACGGGGCTCCTCTGGATGTGGGCAGGACCCTCGTGATTCCTCTCGAGTGGAGACGGGTATGTCGGGGAACTTCTTGATTTGCACCAAGGGTGTGAAGGACCCTTTCGAAGTTCCAGAGGTGAGGTGTGATCAGCCTCGATACGCCTCAGCGGAAATGGGCCTCATCTCGCCTGGAGGGGAGAACCTCCTGGATTTTCTCGAGTTGCGGCAGGTCTTCTCGAGTTGCGACGGGGACCTCAGGGACCCGCTCTGATGGCCTCAGGAAAGGCCAGTCCCCATGCGAGTTGCTGGGGGACTTTTCGGGATTCCTCTCCCGTCCATGCCGGGGCCTCAGTCCTTGTGTGGAGTCGGGGCCGGAACCTGAGGATTCCTCTCCAGTGTTGCCATGGATCTTGGGGTGCTTCTGAGTCTCCCCAGGGGAGTCAGGCCTCGTCTCGTGTGTGGGCATGCACGTGCGCTTTCCTCCCGCGCTGCAGCAGTAGTGTCACGCTTCCTGTCACGTGGATCAAGGGATCTGTGGCTTTCCCTCGAGGCTGTCCCTCGAGGCTTTCCCACGAGGCTTTCCCACAGGGACGTGCCACGTGCCACCTTGGTGTGAGTCGATCCTCGGTGTGAAAGACGAGCCAGTGAAGGGAAAAGAGGTTCCTCTGGAATGGACTGAGACATCTGGGGGACTCTTGGAATGGTGGCACGACCCTGGAGTTCCTCTCGCCGTTCCTGTTGAGAGGGCCTCCTCTTGAGATGCGACGGGAACGCCGGGAACTCTTTCCCGACGAAGCAGGGAAAGGATCCCTCATCTCGAGCTACGAGGCGGAAACGGGGCTCCTCTGGATGTGGGCGGGACCCTCGTGATTCCTCTCGAGTGGAGACGGCTAGGTCGGGGAACTTCTTGATTTGCACCAAGGGTGTGAAGGACCCTTTCGAAGTTCCAGAGGGGAGGTGTGATCAGCCTCGAGACGCCTCAGCGGAAATGGGCCTCATCTCGCCTGGAGGGGAGAACCTCCTGGATTTTCTCGAGTTGCGGCAGGTCTTCTCGAGTTACGACGGGGACCTCAGGGACCCGCTGTGGTGGCCTCAGGAAAGGCCAGTCCCCATGCGAGTTGCTAGGGGACCTCTCGGGATTCCTCTCCCGTCCATGCCGGGGCCTCAGTCCTTGTGTGGAGTCGGGGCCGGAACCTGAGGATTCCTCTCCAGTGTTGCCATGGATCTTGGGGTGCTTCTGAGTCTCCCCAGGGGAGTCAGGCCTCGTCTCGAGTGTGGGCATGCACGTGCGCTTTCCTCCCGCGCTGCAGCAGTAGTGTCACGCTTCCTGTCACGTGGATCAAGGGATCTGTGGCTTTCCCTCGAGGCTGTCCCTCGAGGCTTTCCCACGAGGCTTTCCCACAGGGCTGTGCCACGTGCCACCTTGGTGTGAGTCGATCCTCGGCGTGAAAGACGAGTCGGTGAAGGGAAAAGAGGTTCCTCTGGAATGGACTGAGACATCTGGGGGACTCTTGGAATGGTGGCACGACCCTGGAGTTCCTCTCGCCGTTCCTGTTGAGAGGGCCTCCTCTTGAGATGCGACGGGAACGCCGGGAACTCTTTCCCGACGAAGCAGGGAAAGGATCCCTCATCTCGAGCTACGAGGCGGAAACGGGGCTCCTCTGGATGTGGGAGGGACCCTCGTGATTCCTCTCGAGTGGAGACAGGTATGTCGGGGAACTTCTTGATTTGCACCAAGGGTGTGAAGGACCCTTTCGAAGTTCCAGAGGGGAGGTGTGATCAGCCTCGAGACGCCTCAGCGGAAATGGGCCTCATCTCGCCTGGAGGGGAGAACCTCCTGGATTTTCTCGAGTTGCGGCAGGTCTTCTCGAGTTACGACGGGGACCTCAGGGACCCGCTCTGGTGGCCTCAGAAAAGGCCAGTCCCCATGCGAGTTGCTAGGGGACCTCGCGGGATTCCTCTCCCGTACATGCCGGGGCCTCAGTCCTTGTGTGGAGTCGGGGCCGGAACCTGAGGATTCCTCTCCAGTGTTGCCATGGATCTTGGGGTGCTTCTGAGTCTCCCCAGGGGAGTCAGGCCTCGTCTCGAGTGGGGGCATGCACGTGCGCTTTCCTCCCGAGCTGCAGCAGTAGTGTCACGCTTCCTGTCACGTGGATCAAGGGATCTGTGGCTTTCCTTCGAGGCTGTCCCTCGACACTTTCCCACGAGGCTTTCCCAAAGGGCTGTGCCACGTGCCACCTTGGTGCGAGTCGATCCTCGGCGTGAAAGACGAGCCAGTGAAGGGAAAAGAGGTTCCTCTGGAATGGACTCAGACATCTGGGGGACTCTTGGAATGGTGGCATGAACCTGGAGTTCCTCTCGCCGTTCCTGTTGAGAGGGCCTCCTCTTGAGATGCGACGGGAACGCCGGGAACTCTTTCCCGACGAAGCAGGGAAAGGATCCCTCATCTCGAGCTACGAGGCGGAAACGGGGCTCCTCTGGAGGTGGGCGGGACCCTCGTGATTCCTCTCGAGTGGAGACGGCTAGGTCGGGGAACTTCTTGATTTGCACCAAGGGTGTGAAGGACCCTTTCGAAGTTCCAGAGGTGAGGTGTGATCAGCCTCGAGACGCCTCAGCGGAAATGGGCCTCATCTCGCCTGGAGGGGAGAACCTCCTGGATTTTCTCGAGTTGCGGCAGGTCTTCTCGAGTTACGACGGGGACCTCAGGGACCCGCTCTTGTGGCCTCAGGAAAGGCCAGTCCCCATGCGAGTTGCTAGGGGACCTCTCGGGATTCCTCTCCCGTCCATGCCGGGGCCTCAGTCCTTGTGTGGAGTCGGGGCCGGAACCTGAGGATTCCTCTCCAGTGTTGCCATTGATCTTGGGGTGCGTCTGAGTCTCCCCAGGGGAGTCAGGCCTCGTCTCGAGTGGGGGCATGCACGTGCGCTTTCCTCCCGAGCTGCAGCAGTAGTGTCACGCTTCCTGTCACGTGGATCAAGGGATCTGTGGCTTTCCCTCGAGGCTGTCCCTCGAGGCTTTCCCACGAGGCTTTCCCACAGGGCTGTGCCACGTGCCACCTTGGTGTGAGTCGATCCTCGGCGTGAAAGACGAGCTGGTGAAGGGAAAACAGGTTCCTCTGGAATGGACTGAGACATCTCGGGGACTCTTGGAATGGTGGCACGACCCTGGAGTTCCTCTCGCCGTTCCTGTTGAGAGGGCCTCCTCTTGAGATGCGACGGGAACGCCGGGAACTCTTTCCCGACGAAGCAGGGAAAGGATCCCTCATCTCGAGCTACGAGGCGGAAACGGGGCTCCTCTGGATGTGGGAGGGACCCTCGTGATTCCTCACGAGTGGAGACAGGTATGTCGGGGAACTTCTTGATTTGCACCAAGGGTGTGAAGGACCCTTTCGAAGTTCCAGAGGGGAGGTGTGATCAGCCTCGAGACGCCTCAGCGGAAATGGGCCTCATCTCGCCTGGAGGGGAGAACCTCCTGGATTTTCTCGAGTTGCGGCAGGTCTTCTCGAGTTACGACGGGGACCTCAGGGACCCGCTCTGGTGGCCTCAGAAAAGGCCAGTCCCCATGCGAGTTGCTAGGGGACCTCTCGGGATTCCTCTCCCGTCCATGCCGGGGCCTCAGTCCTTGTGTGGAGTCGGGGCCGGAACCTGAGGAATCCTCTCCAGTGTTGCCATGGATCTTGGGGTGCTTCTGAGTCTCCCCAGGGGCGTCAGGCCTCGTCTCGAGTGGGGGCATGCACGTGCGCTTTCCTCCCGAGCTGCAGCAGTAGTGTCACGCTTCCTGTCACGTGGATCAAGGGATCTGTGGCTTTCCTTCGAGGCTGTCCCTCGACACTTTCCCACGAGGCTTTCCCACAGGGCTGTGCCACGTGCCACCTTGGTGTGAGTCGATCCTCGGCGTGAAAGACGAGCCGGTGAAGGGAAAAGAGGTTCCTCTGGAATGGACTCAGACATCTGGGGGACTCTTGGAATGGTGGCACGACCCTGGAGTTCCTCTCGCCGTTCCTGTTGAGAGGGCCTCCTCTTGAGATGCGACGGGAACGCCGGGAACTCTTTCCCGACGAAGCAGGGAAAGGATCCCTCATATCGAGCTACGAGGCGGAAACGGGGCTCCTCTGGAGGTGGGCGGGACCCTCGTGATTCCTCTCGAGTGGAGACGGCTAGGTCGGGGAACTTCTTGATTTGCACCAAGGGTGTGAAGGACCCTTTCGAAGTTCCAGAGGTGAGGTGTGATCAGCCTCGAGACGCCTCAGCGGAAATGGGCCTCATCTCGCCTGGAGGGGAGAACCTCCTGGATTTTCTCGAGTTGCGGCAGGTCTTCTCGAGTTACGACGGGGACCTCAGGGACCCGCTCTGGTGGCCTCAGGAAAGGCCAGTCCCCATGCGAGTTGCTAGGGGACCTCTCGGGATTCCTCTCCCGTCCATGCCGGGGCCTCAGTCCTTGTGTGGAGTCGGGGCCGGAACCTGAGGATTCCTCTCCAGTGTTGCCATGGATCTTGAGGTGCTTCTGAGTCTCCCCAGGGGAGTCAGGCCTCGTCTCGAGTGTGGGCATGCACGTGCGCTTTCCTCCCGCGCTGCAGCAGTAGTGTCACGCTTCCTGTTACGTGGATCAAGGGATCTGTGGCTTTCCCTCGAGGCTGTCCCTCGAGGCTTTCCCACGAGGCTTTCCCACAGGGCTGTGCCACGTGCCACCTTGGTGTGAGTCGATCCTCGGCGTGAAAGACGAGCCGGTGAAGGGAAAAGAGGTTCCCCTGGAATGGACTGAGACATCTGGGGGACTCTTGGAATGGTGGCACGACCCTGGAGTTCCTCTCGCCGGTCCTGTTGAGAGGGCCTCCTCTTGAGATGCGACGGGAACGCCGGGAACTCTTTCCCGACGAAGCCGGGAAAGGATCCCTCATCTCGAGCTACGAGGCGGAAACGGGGCTCCTCTGGATGTGGGCAGGACCCTCGTGATTCCTCTCGAGTGGAGACGGGTATGTCGGGGAACTTCTTGATTTGCACCAAGGGTGTGAAGGACCCTTTCGAAGTTCCAGAGGTGAGGTGTGATCAGCCTCGATACGCCTCAGCGGAAATGGGCCTCATCTCGCCTGGAGGGGAGAACCTCCTGGATTTTCTCGAGTTGCGGCAGGTCTTCTCGAGTTGCGACGGGGACCTCAGGGACCCGCTCTGGTGGCCTCAGGAAAGGCCAGTCCCCATGCGAGTTGCTAGGGGACCTCTCGGGATTCCTCTCCCGTCCATGCCGGGGCCTCAGTCCTTGTGTGGAGTCGGGGCCGGAACCTGAGGATTCCTCTCCAGTGTTGCCATGGATCTTGGGTTGCTTCTGAGTCTCCCCAGGGGAGTCAGGCCTCGTCTCGAGTGGGGGCATGCACGTGCGCTTTCCTCCCGAGCTGCAGCAGTAGTGTCACGCTTCCTGTCACGTGGATCAAGGGATCTGTGGCTTTCCCTCGAGGCTGTCCCTCGAGGCTTTCCCACGAGGCTTTCCCACAGGGCTGTGCCACGAGCCAACTTGGTGTGAGTCGATCGTCGGCGTGAAAGACGAGCCGGTGAAGGGAAAAGAGGTTCCTCTGGAATGGACTGAGACATCTGGGGGACTCTTGGAATGGTGGCACGACCCTGGAGTTCCTCTCGCCGTTCCTGTTGAGAGGGCCTCCTCTTGAGATGCGACGGGAACGCCGGGAACTCTTTCCCGACGAAGCCGGGAAAGGATCCCTCATCTCGAGCTACGAGGCGGAAACGGGGCTCCTCTGGATGTGGGCAGGACCCTCGTGATTCCTCTCGAGTGGAGACGGGTATGTCGGGGAACTTCTTGATTTGCACCAAGGGTGTGAAGGACCCTTTCATAGTTCCAGAGGTGAGGTGTGATCAGCCTCGATACGCCTCAACGGAAATGGGCCTCATCTCGCCTGGAGGGGAGAACCTCCTGGATTTTCTCGAGTTGCGGCAGGTCTTCTCGAGTTGCGACGGGGACCTCAGGGACCCGCTCTGGTGGCCTCAGGAAAGGCCAGTCCCCATGCGAGTTGCTGGGGGACTTTTCGGGATTCCTCTCCCGTCCATGCCGGGGCCTCAGTCCTTGTGTGGAGTCGGGGCCGGAACCTGAGGATTCCTCTCCAGTGTTGCCATGGATCTTGGGGTGCTTCTGAGTCTCCCCAGGGGAGTCAGGCCTCGTCTCGAGTGTGGGCATGCACGTGCGCTTTCCTCCCGCGCTGCAGCAGTAGTGTCACGCTTCCTGTCACGTGGATCAAGGGATCTGTGGCTTTCCCTCGAGGCTGTCCCTCGAGGCTTTCCCACGAGGCTTTCCCACAGGGCCGTGCCACGTGCCACCTTGGTGTGAGTCGATCCTCGGTGTGAAAGACGAGCCAGTGAAGGGAAAAGAGGTTCCTCTGGAATGGACTGAGACATCTGGGGGACTCTTGGAATGGTGGCACGACCCTGGAGTTCCTCTCGCCGTTCCTGTTGAGAGGGCCTCCTCTTGAGATGCGACGGGAACGCCGGGAACTATTTCCCGACGAAGCAGGGAAAGGATCCCTCATCTCGAGCTACGAGGCGGAAACGGGGCTCCTCTGGATGTGGGCGGGACCCTCGTGATTCCTCTCGAGTGGAGACGGCTAGGTCGGGGAACTTCTTGATTTGCACCAAGGGTGTGAAGGACCCTTTCGAAGTTCCAGAGGTGAGGTGTGATCAGCCTCGAGACGCCTCAGCGGAAATGGGCCTCATCTCGCCTGGAGGGGAGAACCTCCTGGATTTTCTCGAGTTGCGGCAGGTCTTCGCGAGTTACGACGGGGACCTCAGGGACCCGCTCTGGTGGCCTCAGGAAAGGCCAGTCCCCATGCGAGTTGCTAGGGGACCTCTCGGGATTCCTCTCCCCTCCATGCCGGGGCCTCAGTCCTTGTGTGGAGTCGGGGCCGGAACCTGAGGATTCCTCTCCAGTGTTGCCATGGATCTTGGGGTGCTTCTGAGTCTCCCCAGGGGAGTCAGGCCTCGTCTCGAGTGTGGGCATGCACGTGCGCTTTCCTCCCGAGCTGCAGCAGTAGTGTCACGCTTCCTGTCACGTGGATCAAGGGATCCGTGGCTTTCCCTCGAGGCTGTCCCTCGACGCTTTCCCACGAGGCTTTCCCACAGGGCTGTGCCACGTGCCACCTTGGTGCGAGTCGATCCTCGGCGTGAAAGACGAGCCGGTGAAGGGAAAAGAGGTTCCTCTGGAATGGACTGAGACATCTGGGGGACTCTTGGAATGGTGGCACGACCCTGGAGTTCCTCTCGCCGTTCCTGTTGAGAGGGCCTCCTCTTGAGATGCGACGGGAACGCCGGGAACTCTTTCCCGACGAAGCAGGGAAAGGATCCCTCATCTCGAGCTACGAGGCGGAAACGGGGCTCCTCTGGATGTGGGCGGGACCCTCGTGATTCCTCTCGAGTGGAGACGGCTAGGTCGGGGAACTTCTTGATTTGCACCAAGGGTGTGAAGGACCCTTTCGAAGTTCCAGAGGGGAGGTGTGATCAGCCTCGAGACGCCTCAGCGGAAATGGGCCTCATCTCGCCTGGAGGGGAGAACCTCCTGGATTTTCTCGAGTTGCGGCAGGTCTTCTCGAGTTACGACGGGGACCTCAGGGACTCGCTCTGGTGGCCTCAGGAAAGACCAGTCCCCATGCGAGTTGCTAGGGGACCTCTCAGGATTCCTCTCCCGTCCATGCCGGGGCCTCAGTCCTTGTGTGGAGTCGGGGCCGGAACCTGAGGATTCCTCTCCAGTGTTGCCATGGATCTTGGGGTGCTTATGAGTCTCCCCAGGGGAGTCAGGCCTCGTCTCGAGTGGGGGCATGCACGTGCGCTTTCCTCCCGAGCTGCAGCAGTAGTGTCACGCTTCCTGTCACGTGGATCAAGGGATCTGTGGCTTTCCCTCGAGGCTGTCCCTCGAGGCTTTCCCACGAGGCTTTCCCACAGGGCTGTGCCACGAGCCAACTTGGTGTGAGTCGATCCTCGGCGTGAAAGACGAGCCGGTGAAGGGAAAAGAGGTTCCTCTGGAATGGACTGAGACATCTGGGGGACTCTTGGAATGGTGGCACGACCCTGGAGTTCCTCTCGCCGTTCCTGTTGAGAGGGCCTCCTCTTGAGATGCGACGGGAACGCCGGGAACTCTTTCCCGACGAAGCCGGGAAAGGATCCCTCATCTCGAGCTACGAGGCGGAAACAGGGCTCCTCTGGATGTGGGCAGGACCCTCGTGATTCCTCTCGAGTGGAGACGGGTATGTCGGGGAACTTCTTGATTTGCACCAAGGGTGTGAAGGACCCTTTCATAGTTCCAGAGGTGAGGTGTGATCAGCCTCGATACGCCTCAGCGGAAATGGGCCTCATCTCGCCTGGAGGGGAGAACCTCCTGGATATTCTCGAGTTGCGGCAGGTCTTCTCGAGTTGCGACGGGGACCTCAGGGACCCGCTCTGGTGGCCTCAGGAAAGGCCAGTCCCCATGCGAGTTGCTGGGGGACTTTTCGGGATTCCTCTCCCGTCCATGCCGGGGCCTCAGTCCTTGTGTGGAGTCGGGGCCGGAACCTGAGGATTCCTCTCCCGTGTTGCCATGGATCTTGGGGTGCTTCTGAGTCTCCCCAGGGGAGTCAGGCCTCGTCTCGAGTGTGGGCATGCACGTGCACTTTCCTCCCGCGCTGCAGCAGTAGTGTCACGCTTCCTGTCACGTGGATCAAGCGATGTGTGGCTTTCCCTCGAGGCTGTCCCTCGAGGCTTTCCCACGAGGCTTTCCCACAGGGCCGTGCCACGTGCCACCTTGGTGTGAGTCGATCCTCGGTGTGAAAGACGAGCCAGTGAAGGGAAAAGAGGTTCCTCTGGAATGGACTGAGACATCTGGGGGACTCTTGGAATGGTGGCACGACCCTGGAGTTCCTCTCGCCGTTCCTGTTGAGAGGGCCTCCTCTTGAGATGCGACGGGAACGCCGGGAACTATTTCCCGACGAAGCAGGGAAAGGATCCCTCATCTCGAGCTACGAGGCGGAAACGGGGCTCCTCTGGATGTGGGCGGGACCCTCGTGATTCCTCTCGAGTGGAGACGGCTAGGTCGGGGAACTTCTTGATTTGCACCAAGGGTGTGAAGGACCCTTTCGAAGTTCCAGAGGTGAGGTGTGATCAGCCTCGAGACGCCTCAGCGGAAATGGGCCTCATCTCGCCTGGAGGGGAGAACCTCCTGGATTTTCTCGAGTTGCGGCAGGTCTTCTCGAGTTACGACGGGGACCTCAGGGACCCGCTCTGGTGGCCTCAGGAAAGGCCAGTCCCCATGCGAGTTGCTAGGGGACCTCTCGGGATTCCTCTCCCCTCCATGCCGGGGCCTCAGTCCTTGTGTGGAGTCGGGGCCGGAACCTGAGGATTCCTCTCCAGTGTTGCCATGGATCTTGGGGTGCTTCTGAGTCTCCCCAGGGGAGTCAGGCCTCGTCTCGAGTGGGGGCATGCACGTGCGCTTTCCTCCCGAGCTGCAGCAGTAGTGTCACGCTTCCTGTCACGTGGATCAAGGGATCCGTGGCTTTCCCTCGAGGCTGTCCCTCGACGCTTTCCCACGAGGCTTTCCCACAGGGCTGTGCCACGTGCCACCTTGGTGCGAGTCGATCCTCGGCGTGAAAGACGAGCCGGTGAAGGGAAAAGAGGTTCCTCTGGAATGGACTGAGACATCTGGGGGACTCTTGGAATGGTGGCACGACCCTGGAGTTCCTCTCGCCGTTCCTGTTGAGAGGGCCTCCTCTTGAGATGCGACGGGAACGCCGGGAACTCTTTCCCGACGAAGCAGGGAAAGGATCCCTCATCTCGAGCTACGAGGCGGAAACGGGGCTCCTCTGGATGTGGGCGGGACCCTCGTGATTCCTCTCGAGTGGAGACGGCTAGGTCGGGGAACTTCTTGATTTGCACCAAGGGTGTGAAGGACCCTTTCGAAGTTCCAGAGGGGAGGTGTGATCAGCCTCGAGACGCCTCAGCGGAAATGGGCCTCATCTCGCCTGGAGGGGAGAACCTCCTGGATTTTCTCGAGTTGCGGCAGGTCTTCTCGAGTTACGACGGGGACCTCAGGGACTCGCTCTGGTGGCCTCAGGAAAGACCAGTCCCCATGCGAGTTGCTAGGGGACCTCTCAGGATTCCTCTCCCGTCCATGCCGGGGCCTCAGTCCTTGTGTGGAGTCGGGGCCGGAACCTGAGGATTCCTCTCCAGTGTTGCCATGGATCTTGGGGTGCTTATGAGTCTCCCCAGGGGAGTCAGGCCTCGTCTCGAGTGGGGGCATGCACGTGCGCTTTCCTCCCGAGCTGCAGCAGTAGTGTCACGCTTCCTGTCACGTGGATCAAGGGTTCTGTGGCTTTCACTCGAGGCTGTCCCTCGAGGCTTTCCCACGAGGCTTTCCCACAGGGCTGTGCCACGTGCCACCTTGGTGCGAGTCGATCCTCGGCGTGAAAGACGAGCCGGTGAAGGGAAAAGAGGTTCCTCTGGAATGGACTGAGACATCTGGGGGACTCTTGGAATGGTGGCACGACCCTGGAGTTCCTCTCGCTGTTCCTGTTGAGAGGGCCTCCTCTTGAGATGCGACGGGAACGCCGGGAACTCTTTCCCGACGAAGCAGGGAAAGGATCCCTCATCTCGAGCTACGAGGCGGAAACGGGGCTCCTCTGGATGTGGGCGGGACCCTCGTGATTCCTCTCGAGTGGAGACGGCTAGGTCGGGGAACTTCTTGATTTGCACCAAGGGTGTGAAGGACCCTTTCGAAGTTCCAGAGGGGAGGTGTGATCAGCCTCGAGACGCCTCAGCAGAAATGGGCCTCATCTCGCCTGGAGGGGAGAACCTCCTGGATTTTCTCGAGTTGCGGCAGGTCTTCTCGAGTTACGACGGGGACCTCAGGGACTTGCTCTGGTGGCCTCAGGAAAGACCAGTCCCCATGCGAGTTGCTAGGGGACCTCTCAGGATTCCTCTCCCGTCCATGCCGGGGCCTCAGTCCTTGTGTGGAGTCGGGGCCGGAACCTGAGGATTCCTCTCCAGTGTTGCCATGGATCTTGGGGTGCTTATGAGTCTCCCCAGGGGAGTCAGGCCTCGTCTCGAGTGGGGGCATGCACGTGCGCTTTCCTCCCGAGCTGCAGCAGTAGTGTCACACTTCCTGTCACGTGGATCAAGGGTTCTGTGGCTTTCACTCGAGGCTGTCCCTCGAGGCTTTCCCACGAGGCTTTCCCACAGGGCTGTGCCACGTGCCACCTTGGTGTGAGTCGATCCTCGGCGTGAAAGACGAGCCGGTGAAGGGAAAAGAGGTTCCCCTGGAATGGACTGAGACATCTGGGGGACTCTTGGAATGGTGGCACGACCCTGGAGTTCCTCTCGCCGTTCCTGTTGAGAGGGCCTCCTCTTGAGATGCGATGGGAACGCCGGGAACTCTTTCCCGACGAAGCAGGGAAAGGATCCCTCATCTCGAGCTACGAGGCGGAAACGGGGCTCCTCTGGATGTGGGAGGGACCCTCGTGATTCCTCTCGAGTGGAGACGGCTAGGTCGGGGAACTTCTTGATTTGCACCAAGGGTGTGAAGGACCCTTTCGAAGTTCCAGAGGGGAGGTGTGATCAGCCTCGAGACGCCTCAGCGGAAATGGGCCTCATCTCGCCTGGAGGGGAGAACCTCCTGGATTTTCTCGAGTTGCGGCAGGTCTTCTCGAGTTACGACGGGGACCTCAGGGACCCGCTCTGGTGGCCTCAGAAAAGGCCAGTCCCCATGCGAGTTGCTAGGGGACCTCTCGGGATTCCTCTCCCGTCCATGCCGGGGCCTCAGTCCTTGTGTGGAGTCGGGGCCGGAACCTGAGGATTCCTCTCCAGTGTTGCCATGGATCTTGGGGTGCTTCTGAGTCTCCCCAGGGGAGTCAGGCCTCGTCTCGAGTGGGGGCATGCACGTGCGCTTTCCTCCCGAGCTGCAGCAGTAGTGTCACGCTTCCTGTCACGTGGATCAAGGGATCTGTGGCTTTCCCTCGAGGCTGTCCCACAGGGCTGTGCCACGTGCCACCTTGGTGCGAGTCGATCCTCGGCGTGAAAGACGAGCCGGTGAAGGGAAGAGAGGTTCCTCTGGAATGGACTGAGACATCTGGGGTCTCTTGGAATGGTGGCACGACCCTGGAGTTCCGCTCGCCGTTCCTGTTGAGAGGGCCTCCTCTTGAGATGCGACGGGAACGCCGGGAACTCTTTCCCGACGAAGCCGGGAAAGGATCCCTCATCTCGAGCTACGAGGCGGAAACGGGGCTCCTCTGGATGTGGGCGGGACCCTCGTGATTCCTCTCGAGTGGAGACGGCTAGGTCGGGGAACTTCTTGATTTGCACCAAGGGTGTGAAGGACCCTTTCGAAGTTCCAGAGGTGAGGTGTGATCAGCCTCGAGACGCCTCAGCGGAAATGGGCCTCATCTCGCCTGAAGGGGAGAACCTCCTGGATTTTCTCGAGTTGCGGCAGGTCTTCTCGAGTTACGACGGGCACCTCAGGGACCCGCTCTGGTGGCCTCAGGAAAGGCCAGTCCCCATGCGAGTTGCTAGGGGACCTCTCGGGATTCCTCTCCCGTCCATGCCGGGGCCTCAGTCCTTGTGTGGAGTCGGGGCCGGAACCTGAGGATTCCTCTCCAGTGTTGCCATGGATCTTGGGGTGCTTCTGAGTCTCCCCAGGGGAGTCAGGCCTCGTCTCGAGTGGGGGCATGCACGTGCGCTTTCCTCCCGAGCTGCAGCAGTAGTGTCATGCTTCCTGTCACGTGGATCAAGGGATCTGTGGCTTTCCCTCGAGGCTGTCCCTCGAGGCTTTCCCACGAGGCTTTCCCACAGGGCTGTGCCACGTGCCACCTTGGTGTGAGTCGATCCTCGGCGTGAAAGACGAGCCGGTGAAGGGAAAAGAGGTTCCTCTGGAATGGACTGAGACATCTGGGGGACTCTTGGAATGGTGGCACGACCCTGGAGTTCCTCTCGCCGTTCCTGTTGAGAGGGCCTCCTCTTGAGATGCGACGGGAACGCCGGGAACTCTTTCCCGACGAAGCCGGGAAAGGATCCCTCATCTCGAGCTACGAGGCGGAAACGGGGCTCCTCTGGATGTGGGCGGGACCCTCGTGATTCCTCTCGAGTGGAGACGGCTAGGTCGGGGAACTTCTTGATTTGCACCAAGGGTGTGAAGGAGCCTTTCGAAGTTCCAGAGGGGAGGTGTGATCAGCCTCGAGACGCCTCAGCGGAAATGGGCCTCATCTCGCCTGGAGGGGAGAACCTCCTGGATTTTCTCGAGTTGCGGCAGGTCTTCTCGAGTTACGACGGGGACCTCAGGGACCCGCTCTGGTGGCCTCAGGAAAGGCCAGTCCCCATGCGAGTTGCTAGGGGACCTCTCGGGATTCCTCTCCCGTCCATGCCGGGGCCTCAGTCCTTGTGTGGAGTCGGGGCCGGAACCTGAGGATTCCTCTCCAGTGTTCCATGGATCTTGGGGTGCGTCTGAGTCTCCCCAGGGGAGTCAGACCTCGTCTCGAGTGGGGGCATGCACGTGCGCTTTCCTCCCGAGCTGCAGCAGTAGTGTCACGCTTCCTGTCACGTGGATCAAGGGATCTGTGGCTTTCCCTCGAGGCTGTCCCTCGAGGCTTTCCCACGAGGCTTTCCCACAGGGCTGTGCCACGTGCCACCTTGGTGTGAGTCGATCCTCGGCGTGAAAGACGAGCCGGTGAAGGGAAAAGAGGTTCCTCTGGAATGGACTGAGACATCTGGGGGACTCTTGGAATGGTGGCACGACCCTGGAGTTCCTCTCGCCGTTCCTGTTGAGAGGGCCTCCTCTTGAGATGCGACGGGAAGGCCAGGAACTCTTTCCCGACGAAGCAGGGAAAGGATACCTCATCTCGAGCTACGAGGCGGAAACGGGGCTCCTCTGGATGTGGGCGGGACCCTCGTGATTCCTCTCGAGTGGAGACGGCTAGGTCGGGGAACTTCTTGATTTGCACCAAGGGTGTGAAGGACCCTTTCGAAGTTCCAGAGGGGAGGTGTGATCAGCCTCGAGACGCCTCAGCGGAAATGGGCCTCATCTCGCCTAGAGGGGAGAACCTCCTGGATTTTCTCGAGTTGCGGCAGGTCTTCTCGAGTTACGACGGGCACCTCAGGGACCCGCTCTGGTGGCCTCAGGAAAGGCCAGTCCCCATGCGAGTTGCTAGGGGACCTCTCGGGATTCCTCTCCCGTCCATGCCGGGGCCTCAGTCCTTGTGTGGAGTCGGGGCCGGAACCTGAGGATTCCTCTCCAGTGTTGCCATGGATCTTGGGGTGCTTCTGAGTCTCCCCAGGGGAGTCAGGCCTCGTCTCGAGTGGGGGCATGCACGTGCGCTTTCCTCCCGAGCTGCAGCAGTAGTGTCACGCTTCCTGTCACGTGGATCAAGGGATCTGTGGCTTTCCCTCGAGGCTGTCCCTCGAGGCTTTCCCACGAGGCTTTCCCACAGGGCTGTGCCACGTGCCACCTTGGTGTGAGTCGATCCTCGGCGTGAAAGACGAGCCGGTGAAGGGAAAAGAGGTTCCTCTGGAATGGACTGAGACATCTGGGGGACTCTTGGAATGGTGGCACGACCCTGGAGTTCCTCTCGCCGTTCCTGTTGAGAGGGCCTCCTCTTGAGATGCGACGGGAAGGCCGGGAACTCTTTCCCGACGAAGCAGGGAAAGGATCCCTCATCTCGAGCTACGAGGCGGAAACGGGGCTCCTCTGGATGTGGGCGGGACCCTCGTGATTCCTCTCGAGTGAAGTCGGGTATGTCGGGGAACTTCTTGATTTGCACCAAGGGTGTGAAGGACCCTTTCGAAATTCCAGAGGGGAGGTGTGATCAGCCTCGAGACGCCTCAGCGGAAATGGGCCTCATCTCGCCTGGAGGGGAGAACCTCCTGGATTTTCTCGAGTTGCGGCAGGTCTTCTCTAGTTACGACGGGCACCTCAGGGACCCGCTCTGGTGGCCTCAGGAAAGGCCAGTCCCCATGCGAGTTGCTAGGGGACCTCTCGGGATTCCTCTCCCGTCCATGCCGGGGCCTCAGTCCTTGTGTGGAGTCGGGGCCGGAACCTGGGGATTCCTCTCCAGTGTTGCCATGGATCTTGGGGTGCTTCTGAGTCTCCCCAGGGGAGTCAGGCCTCGTCTCGAGTGGGGGCATGCACGTGCGCTTTCCTCCCGAGCTGCAGCAGTAGTGTCACGCTTGCTGTCACGTGGATCAAGGGATCTGTGGCTTTCCCTCGAGGCTGTCCCTCGAGGCTTTCCCACGAGGCTTTCCCACAGGGCTGTGCCACGTGCCACCTTGGTGTGAGTCGATCCTCGGCGTGAAAGACGAGCCGGTGAAGGGAAAAGAGGTTCCTCTGGAATGGACTGAGACATCTGGGGGACTCTTGGAATGGTGGCACGACCCTGGAGTTCCTCTCGCCGTTCCTGTTGAGAGGGCCTCCTCTTGAGATGCGACAGGAATGCCGGAAACTCTTTCCCGACGAAGCAGGGAAAGGATCCCTCATCTCGAGTTACGAGGCGGAAACGGGGCTCCCCTGGATGTGGGAGGGACCCTCGTGATTCCTCTCGAGTGGAGACAGGTATGTCGGGGAACTTCTTGATTTGAACCAAGGGTGTGAAGGACCCTTTCGAAGTTCCAGAGGGGAGGTGTGATCAGCCTCGAGACGCCTCAGCCGAAATGGGCCTCATCTCGCCTGGAGGGGAGAACCTCCTGGATTTTCTCGAGTTGCGGCAGGTCTTCTCAAGTTACGACGGGGACCTCAGGGACCCGCTCTGGTGGCCTCAGAAAAGGCCAGTCCCCATGCGAGTTGCTAGGGGACCTCTCGGGATTCCTCTCCCGTCCATGCCGGGGCCTCAGTCCTTGTGTGGAGTCGGGGCCGGAACCTGAGGATTCCTCTCCAGTGTTGCCATGGATCTTGGGGTGCTTCTGAGTCTCCCCAGGGGAGTCAGGCCTCGTCTCGAGTGGGGGCATGCACGTGCGCTTTCCTCCCGAGCTGCAGCAGTAGTGTCACGCTTGCTGTCACGTGGATCAAGGGATCTGTGGCTTTCCCTCGAGGCTGTCCCTCGAGGCTTTCCCTCGAGGCTTTCCCACAGGGCTCTGCCACGTGCCACCTTGGTGTGAGTCGATCCTCGGCGTGAAAGATGAGCCGGTGAAGGGAAAAGAGGTTCCTCTGGAATGGACTGAGACATCTGGGGGACTCTTGGAATGGTGGCACGACCCTGGAGTTCCTCTCGCCGTTCCTGTTGAGAGGGCCTCCTCTTGAGATGCGACAGGAATGCCGGAAACTCTTTCCCGACGAAGCCGGGAAAGGATCCCTCATCTCGAGCTACGAGGCGGAAACAGGGCTCCTCTGGATGTGGGCAGGACCCTCGTGATTCCTCTCGAGTGGAGACGGGTATGTCGGGGAACTTCTTGATTTGCACCAAGGGTGTGAAGGACCCTTTCATAGTTCCAGAGGTGAGGTGTGATCAGCCTCGATACGCCTCAGCGGAAATGGGCCTCATCTCGCCTGGAGGGGAGAACCTCCTGGATTTTCTCGAGTTGCGGCAGGTCTTCTCGAGTTGCGACGGGGACCTCAGGGACCCGCTCTGGTGGCCTCAGGAAAGGCCAGTCCCCATGCGAGTTGCTGGGGGACTTTTCGGGATTCCTCTCCCGTCCATGCCGGGGCCTCAGTCCTTGTGTGGAGTCGGGGCCGGAACCTGAGGATTCCTCTCCAGTGTTGCCATGGATCTTGGGGTGCTTCTGAGTCTCCCCAGGGGAGTCAGGCCTCGTCTCGAGTGTGGGCATGCACGTGCGCTTTCCTCCCGCGCTGCAGCAGTAGTGTCACGCTTCCTGTCACGTGGATCAAGCGATGTGTGGCTTTCCCTCGAGGCTGTCCCTCGAGGCTTTCCCACGAGGCTTTCCCACAGGGCCGTGCCACGTGCCACCTTGGTGTGAGTCGATCCTCGGTGTGAAAGACGAGCCAGTGAAGGGAAAAGAGGTTCCTCTGGAATGGACTGAGACATCTGGGGGACTCTTGGAATGGTGGCACGACCCTGGAGTTCCTCTCGCCGTTCCTGTTGAGAGGGCCTCCTCTTGAGATGCGACGGGAACGCCGGGAACTATTTCCCGACGAAGCAGGGAAAGGATCCCTCATCTCGAGCTACGAGGCGGAAACGGGGCTCCTCTGGATGTGGGCGGGACCCTCGTGATTCCTCTCGAGTGGAGACGGCTAGGTCGGGGAACTTCTTGATTTGCACCAAGGGTGTGAAGGACCCTTTCGAAGTTCCAGAGGTGAGGTGTGATCAGCCTCGAGACGCCTCAGCGGAAATGGGCCTCATCTCGCCTGGAGGGGAGAACCTCCTGGATTTTCTCGAGTTGCGGCAGGTCTTCTCGAGTTACGACGGGGACCTCAGGGACCCGCTCTGGTGGCCTCAGGAAAGGCCAGTCCCCATGCGAGTTGCTAGGGGACCTCTCGGGATTCCTCTCCCCTCCATGCCGGGGCCTCAGTCCTTGTGTGGAGTCGGGGCCGGAACCTGAGGATTCCTCTCCAGTGTTGCCATGGATCTTGGGGTGCTTCTGAGTCTCCCCAGGGGAGTCAGGCCTCGTCTCGAGTGGGGGCATGCACGTGCGCTTTCCTCCCGAGCTGCAGCAGTAGTGTCACGCTTCCTGTCACGTGGATCAAGGGATCCGTGGCTTTCCCTCGAGGCTGTCCCTCGACGCTTTCCCACGAGGCTTTCCCACAGGGCTGTGCCACGTGCCACCTTGGTGCGAGTCGATCCTCGGCGTGAAAGACGAGCCGGTGAAGGGAAAAGAGGTTCCTCTGGAATGGACTGAGACATCTGGGGGACTCTTGGAATGGTGGCACGACCCTGGAGTTCCTCTCGCCGTTCCTGTTGAGAGGGCCTCCTCTTGAGATGCGACGGGAACGCCGGGAACTCTTTCCCGACGAAGCAGGGAAAGGATCCCTCATCTCGAGCTACGAGGCGGAAACGGGGCTCCTCTGGATGTGGGCGGGACCCTCGTGATTCCTCTCGAGTGGAGACGGCTAGGTCGGGGAACTTCTTGATTTGCACCAAGGGTGTGAAGGACCCTTTCGAAGTTCCAGAGGGGAGGTGTGATCAGCCTCGAGACGCCTCAGCGGAAATGGGCCTCATCTCGCCTGGAGGGGAGAACCTCCTGGATTTTCTCGAGTTGCGGCAGGTCTTCTCGAGTTACGACGGGGACCTCAGGGACTCGCTCTGGTGGCCTCAGGAAAGACCAGTCCCCATGCGAGTTGCTAGGGGACCTCTCAGGATTCCTCTCCCGTCCATGCCGGGGCCTCAGTCCTTGTGTGGAGTCGGGGCCGGAACCTGAGGATTCCTCTCCAGTGTTGCCATGGATCTTGGGGTGCTTCTGAGTCTCCCCAGGGGAGTCAGGCCTCGTCTCGAGTGGGGGCATGCACGTGCGCTTTCCTCCCGAGCTGCAGCAGTAGTGTCACGCTTCCTGTCACGTGGATCAAGGGTTCTGTGGCTTTCACTCGAGGCTGTCCCTCGAGGCTTTCCCACGAGGCTTTCCCACAGGGCTGTGCCACGTGCCACCTTGGTGCGAGTCGATCCTCGGCGTGAAAGACGAGCCGGTGAAGGGAAAAGAGGTTCCTCTGGAATGGACTGAGACATCTGGGGGACTCTTGGAATGGTGGCACGACCCTGGAGTTCCTCTCGCTGTTCCTGTTGAGAGGGCCTCCTCTTGAGATGCGACGGGAACGCCGGGAACTCTTTCCCGACGAAGCAGGGAAAGGATCCCTCATCTCGAGCTACGAGGCGGAAACGGGGCTCCTCTGGATGTGGGCGGGACCCTCGTGATTCCTCTGGAGTGGAGACGGCTAGGTCGGGGAACTTCTTGATTTGCACCAAGGGTGTGAAGGACCCTTTCGAAGTTCCAGAGGGGAGGTGTGATCAGCCTCGAGACGCCTCAGCAGAAATGGGCCTCATCTCGCCTGGAGGGGAGAACCTCCTGGATTTTCTCGAGTTGCGGCAGGTCTTCTCGAGTTACGACGGGCACCTCAGGGACCCGCTCTGGTGGCCTCAGGAAAGGCCAGTCCCCATGCGAGTTGCTAGGGGACCTCTCGGGATTCCTCTCCCGTCCATGCCGGGGCCTCAGTCCTTGTGTGGAGTCGGGGCCGGAACCTGAGGATTCCTCTCCAGTGTTGCCATGGATCTTGGGGTGCTTCTGAGTCTCCCCAGGGGAGTCAGGCCTCGTCTCGAGTGGGGGCATGCACGTGCGCTTTCCTCCCGAGCTGCAGCAGTAGTGTCACGCTTCCTGTCACGTGGATCAAGGGATCTGTGGCTTTCCCTCGAGGCTGTCCCTCGAGGCTTTCCCACGAGGCTTTCCCACAGGGCTGTGCCACGTGCCACCTTGGTGTGAGTCGATCCTCGGCGTGAAAGACGAGCCGGTGAAGGGAAAAGAGGTTCCTCTGGAATGGACTGAGACATCTGGGGGACTCTTGGAATGGTGGCACGACCCTGGAGTTCCTCTCGCCGTTCCTGTTGAGAGGGCCTCCTCTTGAGATGCGACGGGAAGGCCGGGAACTCTTTCCCGACGAAGCAGGGAAAGGATCCCTCATCTCGAGCTACGAGGCGGAAACGGGGCTCCTCTGGATGTGGGCGGGACCCTCGTGATTCCTCTCGAGTGAAGTCGGGTATGTCGGGGAACTTCTTGATTTGCACCAAGGGTGTGAAGGACCCTTTCGAAATTCCAGAGGGGAGGTGTGATCAGCCTCGAGACGCCTCAGCGGAAATGGGCCTCATCTCGCCTGGAGGGGAGAACCTCCTGGATTTTCTCGAGTTGCGGCAGGTCTTCTCTAGTTACGACGGGCACCTCAGGGACCCGCTCTGGTGGCCTCAGGAAAGGCCAGTCCCCATGCGAGTTGCTAGGGGACCTCTCGGGATTCCTCTCCCGTCCATGCCGGGGCCTCAGTCCTTGTGTGGAGTCGGGGCCGGAACCTGGGGATTCCTCTCCAGTGTTGCCATGGATCTTGGGGTGCTTCTGAGTCTCCCCAGGGGAGTCAGGCCTCGTCTCGAGTGGGGGCATGCACGTGCGCTTTCCTCCCGAGCTGCAGCAGTAGTGTCACGCTTGCTGTCACGTGGATCAAGGGATCTGTGGCTTTCCCTCGAGGCTGTCCCTCGAGGCTTTCCCACGAGGCTTTCCCACAGGGCTGTGCCACGTGCCACCTTGGTGTGAGTCGATCCTCGGCGTGAAAGACGAGCCGGTGAAGGGAAAAGAGGTTCCTCTGGAATGGACTGAGACATCTGGGGGACTCTTGGAATGGTGGCACGACCCTGGAGTTCCTCTCGCCGTTCCTGTTGAGAGGGCCTCCTCTTGAGATGCGACAGGAATGCCGGAAACTCTTTCCCGACGAAGCAGGGAAAGGATCCCTCATCTCGAGTTACGAGGCGGATACGGGGCTCCCCTGGATGTGGGAGGGACCCTCGTGATTCCTCTCGAGTGGAGACAGGTATGTCGGGGAACTTCTTGATTTGAACCAAGGGTGTGAAGGACCCTTTCGAAGTTCCAGAGGGGAGGTGTGATCAGCCTCGAGACGCCTCAGCCGAAATGGGCCTCATCTCGCCTGGAGGGGAGAACCTCCTGGATTTTCTCGAGTTGCGGCAGGTCTTCTCAAGTTACGACGGGGACCTCAGGGACCCGCTCTGGTGGCCTCAGAAAAGGCCAGTCCCCATGCGAGTTGCTAGGGGACCTCTCGGGATTCCTCTCCCGTCCATGCCGGGGCCTCAGTCCTTGTGTGGAGTCGGGGCCGGAACCTGAGGATTCCTCTCCAGTGTTGCCATGGATCTTGGGGTGCTTCTGAGTCTCCCCAGGGGAGTCAGGCCTCGTCTCGAGTGGGGGCATGCACGTGCGCTTTCCTCCCGAGCTGCAGCAGTAGTGTCACGCTTGCTGTCACGTGGATCAAGGGATCTGTGGCTTTCCCTCGAGGCTGTCCCTCGAGGCTTTCCCTCGAGGCTTTCCCACAGGGCTCTGCCACGTGCCACCTTGGTGTGAGTCGATCCTCGGCGTGAAAGATGAGCCGGTGAAGGGAAAAGAGGTTCCTCTGGAATGGACTGAGACATCTGGGGGACTCTTGGAATGGTGGCACGACCCTGGAGTTCCTCTCGCCGTTCCTGTTGAGAGGGCCTCCTCTTGAGATGCGACAGGAATGCCGGAAACTCTTTCCCGACGAAGCCGGGAAAGGATCCCTCATCTCGAGCTACGAGGCGGAAACAGGGCTCCTCTGGATGTGGGCAGGACCCTCGTGATTCCTCTCGAGTGGAGACGGGTATGTCGGGGAACTTCTTGATTTGCACCAAGGGTGTGAAGGACCCTTTCATAGTTCCAGAGGTGAGGTGTGATCAGCCTCGATACGCCTCAGCGGAAATGGGCCTCATCTCGCCTGGAGGGGAGAACCTCCTGGATTTTCTCGAGTTGCGGCAGGTCTTCTCGAGTTGCGACGGGGACCTCAGGGACCCGCTCTGGTGGCCTCAGGAAAGGCCAGTCCCCATGCGAGTTGCTGGGGGACTTTTCGGGATTCCTCTCCCGTCCATGCCGGGGCCTCAGTCCTTGTGTGGAGTCGGGGCCGGAACCTGAGGATTCCTCTCCAGTGTTGCCATGGATCTTGGGGTGCTTCTGAGTCTCCCCAGGGGAGTCAGGCCTCGTCTCGAGTGTGGGCATGCACGTGCGCTTTCCTCCCGCGCTGCAGCAGTAGTGTCACGCTTCCTGTCACGTGGATCAAGCGATGTGTGGCTTTCCCTCGAGGCTGTCCCTCGAGGCTTTCCCACGAGGCTTTCCCACAGGGCCGTGCCACGTGCCACCTTGGTGTGAGTCGATCCTCGGTGTGAAAGACGAGCCAGTGAAGGGAAAAGAGGTTCCTCTGGAATGGACTGAGACATCTGGGGGACTCTTGGAATGGTGGCACGACCCTGGAGTTCCTCTCGCCGTTCCTGTTGAGAGGGCCTCCTCTTGAGATGCGACGGGAACGCCGGGAACTATTTCCCGACGAAGCAGGGAAAGGATCCCTCATCTCGAGCTACGAGGCGGAAACGGGGCTCCTCTGGATGTGGGCGGGACCCTCGTGATTCCTCTCGAGTGGAGACGGCTAGGTCGGGGAACTTCTTGATTTGCACCAAGGGTGTGAAGGACCCTTTCGAAGTTCCAGAGGTGAGGTGTGATCAGCCTCGAGACGCCTCAGCGGAAATGGGCCTCATCTCGCCTGGAGGGGAGAACCTCCTGGATTTTCTCGAGTTGCGGCAGGTCTTCTCGAGTTACGACGGGGACCTCAGGGACCCGCTCTGGTGGCCTCAGGAAAGGCCAGTCCCCATGCGAGTTGCTAGGGGACCTCTCGGGATTCCTCTCCCCTCCATGCCGGGGCCTCAGTCCTTGTGTGGAGTCGGGGCCGGAACCTGAGGATTCCTCTCCAGTGTTGCCATGGATCTTGGGGTGCTTCTGAGTCTCCCCAGGGGAGTCAGGCCTCGTCTCGAGTGGGGGCATGCACGTGCGCTTTCCTCCCGAGCTGCAGCAGTAGTGTCACGCTTCCTGTCACGTGGATCAAGGGATCCGTGGCTTTCCCTCGAGGCTGTCCCTCGACGCTTTCCCACGAGGCTTTCCCACAGGGCTGTGCCACGTGCCACCTTGGTGCGAGTCGATCCTCGGCGTGAAAGACGAGCCGGTGAAGGGAAAAGAGGTTCCTCTGGAATGGACTGAGACATCTGGGGGACTCTTGGAATGGTGGCACGACCCTGGAGTTCCTCTCGCCGTTCCTGTTGAGAGGGCCTCCTCTTGAGATGCGACGGGAACGCCGGGAACTCTTTCCCGACGAAGCAGGGAAAGGATCCCTCATCTCGAGCTACGAGGCGGAAACGGGGCTCCTCTGGATGTGGGCGGGACCCTCGTGATTCCTCTCGAGTGGAGACGGCTAGGTCGGGGAACTTCTTGATTTGCACCAAGGGTGTGAAGGACCCTTTCGAAGTTCCAGAGGGGAGGTGTGATCAGCCTCGAGACGCCTCAGCGGAAATGGGCCTCATCTCGCCTGGAGGGGAGAACCTCCTGGATTTTCTCGAGTTGCGGCAGGTCTTCTCGAGTTACGACGGGGACCTCAGGGACTCGCTCTGGTGGCCTCAGGAAAGACCAGTCCCCATGCGAGTTGCTAGGGGACCTCTCAGGATTCCTCTCCCGTCCATGCCGGGGCCTCAGTCCTTGTGTGGAGTCGGGGCCGGAACCTGAGGATTCCTCTCCAGTGTTGCCATGGATCTTGGGGTGCTTCTGAGTCTCCCCAGGGGAGTCAGGCCTCGTCTCGAGTGGGGGCATGCACGTGCGCTTTCCTCCCGAGCTGCAGCAGTAGTGTCACGCTTCCTGTCACGTGGATCAAGGGTTCTGTGGCTTTCACTCGAGGCTGTCCCTCGAGGCTTTCCCACGAGGCTTTCCCACAGGGCTGTGCCACGTGCCACCTTGGTGCGAGTCGATCCTCGGCGTGAAAGACGAGCCGGTGAAGGGAAAAGAGGTTCCTCTGGAATGGACTGAGACATCTGGGGGACTCTTGGAATGGTGGCACGACCCTGGAGTTCCTCTCGCCGTTCCTGTTGAGAGGGCCTCCTCTTGAGATGCGACGGGAACGCCGGGAACTCTTTCCCGACGAAGCAGGGAAAGGATCCCTCATCTCGAGCTACGAGGCGGAAACGGGGCTCCTCTGGATGTGGGCGGGACCCTCGTGATTCCTCTCGAGTGGAGACGGCTAGGTCGGGGAACTTCTTGATTTGCACCAAGGGTGTGAAGGACCCTTTCGAAGTTCCAGAGGGGAGGTGTGATCAGCCTCGAGACGCCTCAGCAGAAATGGGCCTCATCTCGCCTGGAGGGGAGAACCTCCTGGATTTTCTCGAGTTGCGGCAGGTCTTCTCGAGTTACGACGGGGACCTCAGGGACTTGCTCTGGTGGCCTCAGGAAAGACCAGTCCCCATGCGAGTTGCTAGGGGACCTCTCAGGATTCCTCTCCCGTCCATGCCGGGGCCTCAGTCCTTGTGTGGAGTCGGGGCCGGAACCTGAGGATTCCTCTCCAGTGTTGCCATGGATCTTGGGGTGCTTATGAGTCTCCCCAGGGGAGTCAGGCCTCGTCTCGAGTGGGGGCATGCACGTGCGCTTTCCTCCCGAGCTGCAGCAGTAGTGTCACACTTCCTGTCACGTGGATCAAGGGTTCTGTGGCTTTCACTCGAGGCTGTCCCTCGAGGCTTTCCCACGAGGCTTTCCCACAGGGCTGTGCCACGTGCCACCTTGGTGTGAGTCGATCCTCGGCGTGAAAGACGAGCCGGTGAAGGGAAAAGAGGTTCCCCTGGAATGGACTGAGACATCTGGGGGACTCTTGGAATGGTGGCACGACCCTGGAGTTCCTCTCGCCGTTCCTGTTGAGAGGGCCTCCTCTTGAGATGCGATGGGAACGCCGGGAACTCTTTCCCGACGAAGCAGGGAAAGGATCCCTCATCTCGAGCTACGAGGCGGAAACGGGGCTCCTCTGGATGTGGGAGGGACCCTCGTGATTCCTCTCGAGTGGAGACGGCTAGGTCGGGGAACTTCTTGATTTGCACCAAGGGTGTGAAGGACCCTTTCGAAGTTCCAGAGGGGAGGTGTGATCAGCCTCGAGACGCCTCAGCGGAAATGGGCCTCATCTCGCCTGGAGGGGAGAACCTCCTGGATTTTCTCGAGTTGCGGCAGGTCTTCTCGAGTTACGACGGGGACCTCAGGGACCCGCTCTGGTGGCCTCAGAAAAGGCCAGTCCCCATGCGAGTTGCTAGGGGACCTCTCGGGATTCCTCTCCCGTCCATGCCGGGGCCTCAGTCCTTGTGTGGAGTCGGGGCCGGAACCTGAGGATTCCTCTCCAGTGTTGCCATGGATCTTGGGGTGCTTCTGAGTCTCCCCAGGGGAGTCAGGCCTCGTCTCGAGTGGGGGCATGCACGTGCGCTTTCCTCCCGAGCTGCAGCAGTAGTGTCACGCTTCCTGTCACGTGGATCAAGGGATCTGTGGCTTTCCCTCGAGGCTGTCCCACAGGGCTGTGCCACGTGCCACCTTGGTGCGAGTCGATCCTCGGCGTGAAAGACGAGCCGGTGAAGGGAAGAGAGGTTCCTCTGGAATGGACTGAGACATCTGGGGTCTCTTGGAATGGTGGCACGACCCTGGAGTTCCTCTCGCCGTTCCTGTTGAGAGGGCCTCCTCTTGAGATGCGACGGGAACGCCGGGAACTCTTTCCCGACCAAGCAGGGAAAGGATCCCTCATCTCGAGCTACGAGGCGGAAACGGGGCTCCTCTGGATGTGGGCAGGACCCTCGTGATTCCTCTCGAGTGGAGACGGCTAGGTCGGGGAACTTCTTGATTTGCACCAAGGGTGTGAAGGACCCTTTCGAAGTTCCAGAGGGGAGGTGTGATCAGCCTCGAGACGCCTCAGCGGAAATGGGCCTCATCTCGCCTGGAGGGGAGAACCTCCTGGATTTTCTCGAGTTGCGGCAGGTCTTCTCGAGTTACGACGGGGACCTCAGGGACCCGCTCTGGTGGCCTCAGGAAAGGCCAGTCCCCATGCGAGTTGCTGGGGAACTCTCGGGATTCCTCTCCCGTCCATGCCGGGGCCTCAGTCCTTGTGTGGAGTCGGGGCCGGAACCTGAGGATTCCTCTCCAGTGTTGCCATGGATCTTGGGGTGCTTCTGAGTCTCCCCAGGGGAGTCAGGCCTCGTCTCGAGTGGGGGCATGCACGTGCGCTTTCCTCCCGAGCTGCAGCAGTAGTGTCACGCTTCCTGTCACGTGGATCAAGGGATCTGTGGCTTTCCCTCGAGGCTGTCCCTCGAGGCTTTCCCACGAGGCTTTCCCACAGGGCTGTGCACGTGCCACCTTGGTGTGAGTCGATCCTCGGCGTGAAAGACGAGCCGGTGAAGGGAAAAGAGGTTCCTCTGGAATGGACTGAGACATCTGGGGGACTCTTGGAATGGTGGCACGACCCTGGAGTTCCGCTCGCCGTTCCTGTTGAGAGGGCCTCCTCTTGAGATGCGACGGGAACGCCGGGAACTCTTTCCCGACGAAGCCGGGAAAGGATCCCTCATCTCGAGCTACGAGGCGGAAACGGGGCTCCTCTGGATGTGGGCGGGACCCTCGTGATTCCTCTCGAGTGAAGTCGGGTATGTCGGGGAACTTCTTGATTTGCACCAAGGGTGTGAAGGACCCTTTCGAAATTCCAGAGGGGAGGTGTGATCAGCCTCGAGACGCCTCAGCGGAAATGGGCCTCATCTCGCCTGGAGGGGAGAACCTCCTGGATTTTCTCGAGTTGCGGCAGGTCTTCTCTAGTTACGACGGGCACCTCAGGGACCCGCTCTGGTGGCCTCAGGAAAGGCCAGTCCCCATGCGAGTTGCTAGGGGACCTCTCGGGATTCCTCTCCCGTCCATGCCGGGGCCTCAGTCCTTGTGTGGAGTCGGGGCCGGAACCTGGGGATTCCTCTCCAGTGTTGCCATGGATCTTGGGGTGCTTCTGAGTCTCCCCAGGGGAGTCAGGCCTCGTCTCGAGTGGGGGCATGCACGTGCGCTTTCCTCCCGAGCTGCAGCAGTAGTGTCACGCTTGCTGTCACGTGGATCAAGGGATCTGTAGCTTTCCCTCGAGGCTGTCCCTCGAGGCTTTCCCACGAGGCTTTCCCACAGGGCTGTGCCACGTGCCACCTTGGTGTGAGTCGATCCTCGGCGTGAAAGACGAGCCGGTGAAGGGAAAAGAGGTTCCTCTGGAATGGACTGAGACATCTGGGGGACTCTTGGAATGGTGGCACGACCCTGGAGTTCCTCTCGCCGTTCCTGTTGAGAGGGCCTCCTCTTGAGATGCGACAGGAATGCCGGAAACTCTTTCCCGACGAAGCAGGGAAAGGATCCCTCATCTCGAGTTACGAGGCGGAAACGGGGCTCCCCTGGATGTGGGAGGGACCCTCGTGATTCCTCTCGAGTGGAGACAGGTATGTCGGGGAACTTCTTGATTTGAACCAAGGGTGTGAAGGACCCTTTCGAAGTTCCAGAGGGGAGGTGTGATCAGCCTCGAGACGCCTCAGCCGAAATGGGCCTCATCTCGCCTGGAGGGGAGAACCTCCTGGATTTTCTCGAGTTGCGGCAGGTCTTCTCAAGTTACGACGGGGACCTCAGGGACCCGCTCTGGTGGCCTCAGAAAAGGCCAGTCCCCATGCGAGTTGCTAGGGGACCTCTCGGGATTCCTCTCCCGTCCATGCCGGGGCCTCAGTCCTTGTGTGGAGTCGGGGCCGGAACCTGAGGATTCCTCTCCAGTGTTGCCATGGATCTTGGGGTGCTTCTGAGTCTCCCCAGGGGAGTCAGGCCTCGTCTCGAGTGGGGGCATGCACGTGCGCTTTCCTCCCGAGCTGCAGCAGTAGTGTCACGCTTGCTGTCACGTGGATCAAGGGATCTGTGGCTTTCCCTCGAGGCTGTCCCTCGAGGCTTTCCCACGAGGCTTTCCCACAGGGCTGTGCCACGTGCCACCTTGGTGTGAGTCGATCCTCGGCGTGAAAGATGAGCCGGTGAAGGGAAAAGAGGTTCCTCTGGAATGGACTGAGACATCTGGGGGACTCTTGGAATGGTGGCACGACCCTGGAGTTCCTCTCGCCGTTCCTGTTGAGAGGGCCTCCTCTTGAGATGCGACAGGAATGCCGGAAACTCTTTCCCGACGAAGCAGGGAAAGGATCCCTCATCTCGAGTTACGAGGCGGAAACGGGGCTCCCCTGGATGTGGGAGGGACCCTCGTGATTCCTCTCGAGTGGAGACAGGTATGTCGGGGAACTTCTTGATTTGAACCAAGGGTGTGAAGGACCCTTTCGAAGTTCCAGAGGGGAGGTGTGATCAGCCTCGAGACGCCTCAGCGGAAATGGGCCTCATCTCGCCTGGAGGGGAGAACCTCCTGGATTTTCTCGAGTTGCGGCAGGTCTTCTCAAGTTACGACGGGGACCTCAGGGACCCGCTCTGGTGGCCTCAGAAAAGGCCAGTCCCCATGCGAGTTGCTAGGGGACCTCTCGGGATTCCTCTCCCGTCCATGCCGGGGCCTCAGTCCTTGTGTGGAGTCGGGGCCG
>NW_026292212.1:0-23090 GCF_023091745.1 Budorcas taxicolor | reverse complement strand
AGAAACTTTTCTGCTTTTATAATGTTTTTCTGTCCCGGATAGTACGTCGTGCGCTGCGTGAAGGCCGGCAACCTAATCCATCACATTTCTGTTACCGAATCACATGGTACCTTGGGCGAGACAACTTCGCTTCACGTAGATGCTGGGCCCGCAAACCGTGGTCGTGGGGCTTGGGACCACGTCTCTGTCGCTCCGGAGCTCATGACTTTTGATCCGTAAGGAGTTACGCGGCCCACAGCATACCGTTGGAAAGCTCTCCGAGAGATCTACGACGGGGCAGCCAAGCTCGGTTCCTTGGGCCTTTTTTCGGTGCCCTAAATCGAAAGTTTTCATCAGTTTTTGGATATTTTTGTGCTTTTGTCCTGTTTTTCCGGTCACGGATCGTACATCGTGCGCCGCGGGAAGGCCGGCAACCTAATCCATCACATTTCTGTTACCGAATCCCATGGCAACTTGGGCGAGGAAAATTCGCTTCACGTAGAGGCTGGGCCCGCAAACCGATGTCATGGGTCTTGGGACCAGGTCTCCATCACTGCGGAGCCCATAACTTTTGATCTGTAAGTAGTTACGCGGCCCACAGCATACCGTTGGAAAGCTCTCCGAGAGATCTACGACGGGGCAGCCAAGCCCGCTTTGCTGGACCTTTTTTCCGAGCCCAAAATCGAACGTTTTCGTCAGTTTTCGGACACTTTTCTATTTTTGTACTATTTTTCTGTCCCGGATCGTATGTCGTGCGTCGCGGGAAGTCCGGCAACCTAATCCATCATATTTCTGTTACCGAATCACACGGCACCATGGACGAGACAACTTTGCTTCACGTAGAGGCTGGGCCCGCAAACCGAGGTCGTGGGGCATGGGACCAGGTCTCCGTCGCTTCGGAGCCCATAACTTTTGATCCGTAAGGAGTTACGCGGCCCACAGCATACCGTTGAAAAGCTCACCGAGAGATCTACGACGAGGCAGCCAAGCCTGCTTTGCTAGGCCTCTTTTCAGAGCCCAAAATCAAACGTTTTCATCAGTTTTCAGATTCATTTCTGCTTTTATACTGTTTTTATGTCCCTTATCGTACGTCGTACGCCGTGGGACGTCCGGCAACCTAATCCATCACATTTCTGTTACCGAATCACACGACACCTTGGGTGAGACAACATCGCTTCACGTAGAGGCTGGGCCTGCAAACAGAGGTCGTGGGGCTTGGGACTAGGTCTCCGTCGCTCCGGAGCCCATAACTTTTGATCCGAAAAGAGTTACGCGGCCCACAGCATACCGTTGGAAAGCTCTCAGAGAGCTCTACGACGGGGCCGCCAAGCCCGCTTTGCTAGGCCTTTTTTTGGAGACCAAAATCGAACGTTTTCATCAGTTTTCGGACACTTTTCTGCTTTTATACTGTTTTTCTGTCCCGGATCGTACGTCGTGCGCCGCGGGAAGTCCGGCAACCTAATCCATCACATTTCTGTTTAACGAATCCCACGGTACCTTGGGCAAGACAACTTTGCTTCAAGTAGAGGCTGGGCCCGCAAACCGAGGTCGTGGGGCTTGGGACCAGGTCTCCGTCGCTCCGGAGCCCATAACTTTTGATCCGTAAGGAGTTACGCGGCCCACAGCATACCGTAGGAAAGCTCTTAGAGAGCTCTACGATAGGGCAGCCAAGCACTCTTTGCTGGGCCTTTTTTCGGAGCCCAAAATCGAACGTTTTCATCAGTTTTCAGACATTTTTCTGCTTTTATACTATTTTTCTGTCCCGGATCGTACGTCGTGCGCCGCGGGAAGTCCGGCAACCTAATCCATCACATTTCTGTTACCGAATCCCAAGGCACCTTGGGCGAAACAACTTTGCTTCACGTAGAGGCTGGGCCCACAAACCGAGGTTTTGGGGCATGGGACCAGGTCTCCATCGCTCCGAAGCCCATAACTTTTGATCCGTAAGTAGTTACGCGGCCCACAGCATACCGTTGGAAAGCTCTCCGAGAGATCTACGAAGGGGCAGCCAAGCCTGCTTTGCTAGGCCTCTTTTCAGAGACCAAAATTGAACGTTTTCATCAGTTTTTGGACACTTTTCTGCTTTTATACTGTTTTTATGTCTCTGATCGTACGTCGTGCGCCGCGGGAAGTACGGCAACCTAATCCATCACATTTCTGTTACCGAATCACACGGCATCTTGGGCGAGACAACTTCGCTTCACGTAGAGGCTGGGCCCGCAAACCGAGGTCGTGGGTCTTGGGAACAGGTCTCCGTCGCTCCGGAGCCCAAAACTTTTGATCCGTAAGTAGTTACGCGGCCCACAGCATACCGTTTGAAAGCTCTCCGAGAGATCTACGACGAGGCGGCCAAGCTCGCCTCACCGGGCCTTTTTTCGAAGCCCAAAATCGAACGTTTTGATCAGTTTTTGGACACTTTTATGCTTTTGTACTGTTTTTCCGTCACGGATCGTACGTCGTTCGCCGCGGGAAAGCCGGCAACCTAATCCATCACATTTATGTTACCGAATCCCACGGCAACTGGGGCGAGAAAAAATTCGCTTCACGTAGAGGTTGGGCCCACAAACCGAGGTCATGGGTCTTGGGACCGGGTCTCCGTCGCTGCGGAGCCCATAACTTTTGATCCGCAAGGAGTTACGCGGCCCACAGCATACCGTTGGAAAGCTATACGAGAGCTTTACGACGGGGCAGTGAAGCTTGTTTCGCTGGCCCAATTTTTGGATCCCAAAATCGAACGTTTTCATCAGTTTTTGGACACTTTTATGCTTTTGTACTGTTTTTCCGTCACGGATCGTACGTCGTGTGCTGCGGGAAGGTCGGTAACTTAATCCATCACATTTCTGTTACTGAATCCCACGGCAACTTGGGCGAGGAAAATTCGCTTCACGTAGAGGCTGGGCCCACAAACCGAGGTCTTGGGTCTTGGGACCAGGTCTCCGTCGCTCCCGAGCCCATAACTTTTGATTCGAAAGGAGTTACGCGGCCCACAGCATACCGTTGGAAAGCTATCAGAGAGCTCTACGACGGGGTCGTCAAGCCCGCTTCGCTGGGCCTTTTTTTGGAGACCAAAATCGAACGTTTTCAGCAGTTTTCGGACACTTTTCTACTTTTATAATGTTTTTCTGTCCCGGATCGTACGTCGTGCGCCGCGGGAAGTCCGGCAAACTAATCCAACACATTTATGTTACCGAATCCCACGACACCTTGGGCGAGACAACTTTGCTTCTCGTAGAGGCTGGGCCCGCAAACCGAGGTCGTCGGGCATGGGACCAAGTCTCCGTCGCTCCGGAGCCCATAACTTTTGATCCGTAAGTAGTTACGCGGCCCACAGCATACCGTTGGAAAGCTCTCCGAGAGATCTACGACGGGGCTGCCAAGCCTGCTTTGCTAGGCCTCTTTTCAGAGCCCAAAATCGAACGTTTTCATCAGTTTTTGGACACTTTTCTGCTTTTATACTGTTTTTCTGTCCCGGATCGTACGTCGTGCGCCGCGGGAAGTCCGGCAACCTAATCCATCACATTTCTTTTACCGAATCACACGGCACCTTGGGCGAGACAACTTCGCTTCACGTAGAGGCTGGGCCCGCAAAACGAGGTCGTTTGTCTTGGGACTAGGTCTCCGTTGCTCCGGAGCCCATAACTTTAGATCCGTACGGAGTTATGCGGCCCACAGCATACCGTTGGAAAGCTCTCCGAGAGATCTACGACGGGGCAGCCAAGCCCGCTTTGCTGGGCCTTTTTTCCGAGCCCAAAATAGAACATTTTCATTTGTTTTCGGACACTTTTCTGTTTTTATACTGTTTTTCTGTCCGGGATCGAACATCGTACGCCGCTGGAGGGCCGGCAACCTAATCCATCACATTTCTGTTACTGAATCACACGGCACCTTGGGCGAGACAACTTCGCTTCACGTAGAGTCTGGGCCCGCAAACCGAGGTCGTGGGGCTTGGGACCAGGTCTCCGTCGCTCCGGAGCCCATAACTTTTGATCCGTACGGAGTTATGCGGCCCACAGCATACCGTTGGAAAGCTCTCCTAGAGATCTACGACGGGGCAGCCAAGCCCGCTTTGCTGGGCCTTTTTTCGGAGCCCAAAATAGAAAGTTTTCATCTGTTTTCGGACACTTTTCTGTTTTTATACTGTTTTTCTGTCCCGGATCGAACAATGTGCGCCGCGGGAAGGCCGGCAACCTAATCCATCACATTTATGTTACCGAATCACACGGTACCTTGGGGGAGACAACTTCACTTCACGTAGAGGCTGGGCCTGCAAACCTAGGTCGTGGGGCTTGAGAACAGGTCTTTGTCGCTCCGGAGCCCATAACTTTTGATCCGAAAGGAGTTACGCGGCCCACATCATACCGTTGGAAAGCTCTCAGAGAGCTCTACGACGGGGCAGCCAAGCCCGCTTTGCTGGGCCTTTTTTTGGAGACCAAAATTGAACGCTTTCATCAGTTTTCGGACACTTTTCTGCTTTTATACTGTTTTTCTATCGCGGATCGTACGTCGTGCGCCGCGGGAAGTCCGACAACCTAATCCATCACATTTCTGTTTAACGAATCCCACGGTACCTTGGGCGAGACAACTTTGCTTCAAGTAGAGGCTGGGCCCGCAAACCGAGGTCGTGGGGCTTGGGACCAGGTCTCCGTCACTCCAGAGCCCATAACTTCTGATCAGTAAGGAGTTACGTGGCCCACAGCATGCCGTTGGAAAGCTCTCAGAGAGTTCTACGACAGGGCAACTAAGCTCGCTTCGCTGGGCCTTTTTTCAGAGCCCAAAATCGAACGTTTTGATTAGTTTTTGGACATTTTTCTGATTTTGTACTGTTTTTACGTCACGGATTGTACGTCGTGCGCCGCGGGAAGGCTGGCAACCTAATCCATCACATTTCTGTTACCTAATCCCACGGCAACTTGGGCTAGGAAAATTCACTTCACGTAGAGGCTGGGCCCGCAAACCGAGGTCGTGGGGCTTGGTACCAGGTCTCCATCGCTCCATAGCCCATAACTTTTGATCCATAAGGAGTTACGCGGCCCACAGCATATCGTTGGAAAGCTCTCAGAGAGCTCTACGACATTGCAGCTAAGTTCGCTTCGCTGGGCCATTTTTCAGAGCCCAAAATCAAACATTTTCATCAGTTTTCGGACACTTTTTTGCTTTTATACTGTTTTTCTGTCCCGGATCGTACGTCGTGCGTCGCGGGAAGTCCGGCAACCTAATCCATCACATTTCTGCTACCGAATCCCACGGCACGTTGGGCGAGACAACTTTGCTTCTCGTAGAGGCTGGGCCCGCAAACCGAGGTCATGGGTCTTGGGACCAAGTCTCCATCGCTGCAGAGCCCATAACTTTTGATCTGCAAGTAGTTACGCGGCCCACAGCATACCGTTGGAAAGCTCTCCGAGAGATCTACGACGGGGCAGCCAAGCCCGCTTTGCTGGACCTTTTTTCCGAGCCCAAAATCGAACGTTTTCGTCAGTTTTCGGACACTTTTCTATTTTTGTACTATTTTTCTGTCCCGGATCGTATGTCGTGCGTCGCGGGAAGTCCGGCAACCTAATCCATCATATTTCTGTTACCGAATCACACGGCACCATGGATGAGACAACTTTGCTTCACGTAGAGGCTGGGCCCGCAAACCGAGGTCGTGGGGCATGGGACCAGGTCTCCGTCGCTTCGGAGCCCATAACTTTTGATCCGTAAGGAGTTACGCGGCCCACAGCATACCGTTGAAAAGCTCACCGAGAGATCTACGACGAGGCAGCCAAGCCTGCTTAGCTAGGCCTCTTTTCAGAGCCCAAAATCGAACGTTTTCATCAGTTTTCAGATTCATTTCTGCTTTTATACTGTTTTTATGTCCCTTATCGTACGTCGTACGCTGTGGGACGTCCGGCAACCTAATCCATCACATTTCTGTTACCGAATCACACGACACCTTGGGTGAGACAACATCGCTTCACGTAGAGGCTGGGCCTGCAAACAGAGGTCGTGGGGCTTGGGACTAGGTCTCCGTCGCTCCGTAGCCCATAACTTTTGATCCGAAAAGAGTTACGCGGCCCACAACATACCGTTGGAAAGCTCTCAGAGAGCTCTACGACGGGGCCGCCAAGCCCGCTTTGCTAGGCCTTTTTTTGGAGGCCAAAATCGAACGTTTTCATCAGTTTTCGGACACTTTTTTGCTTTTATACTGTTTTTCTGTCCCGGATCGTACGTCGTGCGCCGCGGGAAGTCCGGCAACCTAATCCATCACATTTTTGTTTAACGAATCCCACGGTACCTTGGGCAAGACAACTTTGCTTCAAGTAGAGGCTGGGCCCGCAAACCGAGGTCGTGGGGCTTGGGACCAGGTCTCCGTCGCTCCGGAGCCCATAACTTTTGATCCGTAAGGAGTTACGCGGCCCACAGCATACCATAGGAAAGCTCTTAGAGAGCTCTACGATAGGGCAGCCAAGCACTCTTTGCTGGGCCTTTTTTCGGAGCCCAAAATCGAACGTTTTCATCAGTTTTCAGACATTTTTCTGCTTTTATACTATTTTTCTATCCCGGATCGTACGTCGTGCGCCGCGGGAAGTCCGGCAACCTAATCCATCACATTTTTGTTACCGAATCCCAAGGCACCTTGGGCGAAACAACTTTGCTTCACGTAGAGGCTGGGCCCACAAACCGAGGTTTTGGGGCATGGGACCAGGTCTCCATCGCTCCGAAGCCCATAACTTTTGATCCGTAAGTAGTTACGCGGCCCACAGCATACCGTTGGAAAGCTCTCCGAGAGATCTACGAAGGGGCAGCCAAGCCTGCTTTGCTAGGCCTCTTTTCAGAGACCAAAATTGAACGTTTTCATCAGTTTTTGGACACTTTTCTGCTTTTATACTGTTTTTATGTCTCGGATCGTACGTCGTGCGCCGCGGGAAGTCCGGCAACCTAATCCATCACATTTCTGTTACCGAATCACACGGCATCTTGGGCGAGACAACTTCGCTTCACGTAGAGGCTGGGCCCGCAAACCGAGGTCGTGGGTCTTGGGAACAGGTCTCCGTCGCTCCGGAGCCCAAAACTTTTGATCCGTAAGTAGTTACGCGGCCCACAGCATACCGTTTGAAAGCTCTCCGAGAGATCTACGACGAGGCGGCCAAGCTCGCCTCACGGGGCCTTTTTTCGAAGCCCAAAATCGAACGTTTTGATCAGTTTTTGGACACTTTTATGCTTTTGTACTGTTTTTCCGTCACGGATCGTACGTCGTTCGCCGCGGGAAAGCCGGCAACCTAATCCATCACATTTATGTTACCGAATCCCACGGCAACTGGGGCGAGAAAAAATTCGCTTCACGTAGAGGCTGGGCCCACAAACCGAGGTCATGGGTCTTGGGACCGGGTCTCCGTCGCTGCGGAGCCCATAACTTTTGATCCGCAAGGAGTTACGCGGCCCACAGCATACCGTTGGAAAGCTATACGAGAGCTCTACGACGGGGCAGTGAAGCTTGTTTCGCTGGCCCAATTTTTGGATCCCAAAATCGAACGTTTTCATCAGTTTTTGGACACTTTTATGCTTTTGTACTGTTTTTTCGTCACGGATCGTACGTCGTGTGCTGCGGGAAGGTCGGTAACTTAATCCATCACATTTCTGTTACTGAATCCCATGGCAACTTGGGCGAGGAAAATTCGCTTCACGTAGAGGCTGGGCCCACAAACCGAGGTCTTGGGTCTTGGGACCAGGTCTCCGTCGCTCCCGAGCCCATAACTTTTGATTCGAAAGGAGTTACGCGGCCCACAGCATACCGTTGGAAAGCTATCAGAGAGCTCTACGACGGGGTTGTCAAGCCCGCTTCGCTGGACCTTTTTTTGGAGACCAAAATCGAACGTTTTCAGCTGTTTTCGGACACTTTTCTACTTTTATAATGTTTTTCTGTCCCGGATCGTACGTCGTGCGCCGCGGGAAGTCCGGCAAACTAATCCAACACATTTATGTTACCGAATCCCACGACACCTTGGGCGAGACAACTTTGCTTCTCGTAGAGGCTGGGCCCGCAAACCGAGGTCGTCGGGCATGGGACCAAGTCTCCGTCGCTCCAGAGCCCATAACTTTTGATCCGTAAGTAGTTACGCGGCCCACAGCATACCGTTGGAAAGCTCTCCGAGAGATCTACGACGGGGCTGCCAAGCCTGCTTTGCTAGGCCTCTTTTCAGAGCCCAAAATCGAACGTTTTCATCAGTTTTTGGACACTTTTCTGCTTTTATACTGTTTTTCTGTCCCGGATCGTACGTCGTGCGCCGCGGGAAGTCCGGCAACCTAATCCATCACATTTCTTTTACCGAATCACACGGCACCTTGGGCGAGACAACTTCGCTTCACGTAGAGGCTGGGCCCGCAAACCGAGGTCGTTTGTCTTGGGACTAGGTCTCCGTTGCTCCGGAGCCCATAACTTTTGATCCGTACGGAGTTATGCGGCCCACAGCATACCGTTGGAAAGCTCTCTGAGAGATCTACGACGGGGGAGCCAAGCCCGCTTTGCTGGGCCTTTTTTCTGAGCCCAAAATAGAACATTTTCATCTGTTTTCGGACACTTTTCTGTTTTTATATTGTTTTTCTGTCCGGGATCGAACATCGTACGCCGCAGGAGGGCCGGCAACCTAATCCATCACATTTCTGTTACTGAATCACACGGCACCTTGGGCGAGACAACTTCGCTTCACGTAGAGTCTGGGCCCGCAAACCGAGGTCGTGGGGCTTGGGACCAGGTCTCCGTCGCTCCGGAGCCCATAACTTTTGATCCGTACGGAGTTATGCGGCCCACAGCATACCGTTGGAAAGCTCTCCTAGAGATCTACGACGGGGCAGCCAAGCCCGCTTTGCTGGGCCTTTTTTCGGAGCCCAAAATAGAAAGTTTTCATCTATTTTCGGACACTTTTCTATTTTTATACTGTTTTTCTATCCCGGATCGAACAATGTGCGCCGCGGGAAGGCCGGCAACCTAATCCATCACATTTATGTTACCGAATCACACGGCACCTTGGGGGAGACAACTTCGCTTCACGTAGAGGCTGGGCCTGCAAACCTAGGTCGTGGGGCTTGAGAACAGGTCTTTGTCGCTCCGGAGCCCATAACTTTTGATCCGAAAGGAGTTACGCGGCCCACAGCATACCGTTGGAAAGCTCTCAGAGAGCTCTACGACGGGGCAGCCAAGCCCGCTTTACTGGTCCTTTTTTTGGAGACCAAAATTGAACGCTTTCATCAGTTTTCAGACACTTTTCTGCTTTTATACTGTTTTTCTATCCCGGATCGTACGTCGTGCACCGCGGGAAGTCCGACAACCTAATCCATCACATTTCTGTTTAACAAATCCCACGGTACCTTGGGCGAGACAACTTTGCTTCAAGTAGAGGCTGGGCCCGCAAACCGAGGTCGTGGGGCTTGGGACCAGGTCTCCGTCACTCCAGAGCCCATAACTTCTGATCAGTAAGGAGTTACGTGGCCCACAGCATGCCGTTGGAAAGCTCTCAGAGAGTTCTACGACAGGGCAACTAAGCTCGCTTCGCTGGGCCTTTTTTCAGAGCCCAAAATCGAACATTTTGATTAGTTTCTGGACACTTTTCTGATTTTGTACTGTTTTTACGTCACGGATCGTACGTCGTGCGCCGCGGGAAGGCTGGCAACCTAATCCATCACATTTCTGTTACCTAATCCCACGGCAACTTGGGCTAGGAAAATTCACTTCACGTAGAGGCTGGGCTCGCAAACCGAGGTCGTGGGGCTTGGTACCAGGTCTCCATCGCTCCATAGCCCATAACTTTTGATCCGTAAGGAGTTACGTGGCCCACAGCATATCGTTGGAAAGCTCTCAGAGAGCTCTACGACATTGCAGCTAAGTTCGCTTCGCTGGGCCATTTTTCAGAGCCCAAAATCAAACGTTTTCATCAGTTTTCGGACACTTTTTTGCTTTTATACTATTTTTTTGTCCCGGATCGTACGTCGTGCGTCGCGGGAAGTCCGGCAACCTAATCCATCACATTTCTGCTATCGAATCCCACGGCACGTTGGGCGAGACAACTTTGCTTCTTGTAGAGATTGGGCCCGCAAACCGAGGTCGTGGAGCATGGGACCAGGTCTCCGTCGCTCCGGAGCCCATACTTTTGATCCGTAAGGAGTTACGCGGCCCACAGCATACCGTTGGAAAGCTCTCTGAGAGATCTACGATGGGGCAGCTAAGCCCTCTTCGCTGGGCCTTTTTTCGGAGCCCAAAATTGAATGTTTTCATCAGTTTTCGGATACTTTTCTACTTTTATACTATTTTTCTGTTCCGGATCGTACGTCGTGCGCCGCGGGAAGTCCGGCAACCTAATCCATCATATTTCTGTTACCGAATCACACGGCACCTGGGGCGAGACAACTTCGCTTCACGTAGAGGCTGGGCCCACAAACCGAGGTCGAGGGTCTTGGGACTAGATCTCCGTCGCTCCCGAGCCCATAACTTTTGATCCGAAAGGAGTTACGCGACCCACAGCATACCGTTGCTAAGCTCTCAGACAGATCTACGACGGGGCCGCCAAGCCCTCTTCGCTTGGCCTTTTTTTGGAGACCAAAATCGAACGTTTTCATCAGTTTTCGGACACTTTTATGCTTTTATACTATTTTTCTGTCCCGGATTGTACGTCATGCGCCGCGAGAAGTCCGGCAACCTAATCCATCATATTTCTGTTTAACGAATCCCACGGTACCTTGGGCGAGACAACTTTGCTTCAAGTAGAGGCTGGGCCCGTAAACAGTGGTCGTGGGGCTTGGGACCAGGTCTCCGTCGCTCCGGAGCCCATAACTTTTGATCCGTAAGGAGTTACGTGGCCCACAACATACCGTTGGAAAGGTCTCAGAGAGCTCAACGACGGGCCAACCTTGCCCGCTCCGCTGGGCCTTTTTTTGGAGCCCAAAATCGAACAATTTCATCAGTTTTCGGACACTTTTATGTTTTTATATTGTTTTTCTGTCCTGGATCGTACGTCGTGCGCCGCAGGAAGTCCGGCAACCTAATCCATCACATTTCTGTTACCGAATCACACTGCACCATGGGCGAGACAACTTCGCTTCACATAGAGGCTAGGCTCGCAAACCGAGGTCGTGGGGCATAGGACAAGGTCTCCGTCGCTCCGGAGCCCATACTTTTGATCCGTAAGGAGTTACGCGGCCCACAGCATACCATTGGAAAGCACTCTTAGAGATCTACGATGGGCCAGCCAAGCCCTTTCGCTGGGACTTTTTTCGGAGCCCAAAATCGAACGTTTTCATAAGTTTTCGGACACTTTTCTGCTTTTATACTGTTTTTCTGTCCCGGATCGTACGTCGTACGTCGCAGGAAGTCCGGCAACCTAATCCATCACATTTCTGTTACCGAATCCCACGGCACCTTGGGCGAGATAACTTTGCTTCACGTAGAGGCTGGGCCCGCAAACCGAGGTCGTGGGGCATGGGACCATGTCTCCGTCGCTCCGGAGCCCATAACTTTTGATCCGTAAGTAGTTACGCGGCCCATAGCATACCGTTGGAAAGCTCTCTGAGAGATCTACGACGGGGCATACAAGCCTGCATTGCTAGGCCTCTTTTCAGAGCCCAAAATCAAACGTTTTCATCAGTTTTCAGACACTTTTATGCTATTATACTGTTTTTCTGTCCCGGATCATACGTCGTGCGCCGCGGTAAGTCCGGCAACCTAATCCATCACATTTCTATTACCGAATCACATGGCACCTTGGGCGAGACAACTTCGCTTCACGTAGAGACTGGGCCTGCAAACCGAGGTCGTGGGGCTTGGGACCAGGTCTCCGTTGCTCTAGAGCCCATAATTTTTGATCCGTAAGGAGTTACGCGGCCCACAGCATACCGTTGGAAAGCTCTCTGAGAGATCTACGATGGTCCGCTTCGCTAGGCCTTTTTTCAGAGCCCAAAATCGAACGTTTTCATCAGTTTTCGGACACTTTTCTGTTTTTATACTATTTTTCTGTCCCGGATTGAACATCGTGCGCCGCGGGAAGGCCGGCAACCTAATCCATCACATTTCTGTTACCGAATCACACGGTACCTTGGGTGAGACAACTTCGCTTCACGTAGAGGCTGGGCCCGTAAACCGAGGTCGTGGGGCTTGGGACCAGGTCTTCGTCGCTCCGGAGCCCATAACTTTTGATCCGTAAGGAGTTACGCGGCCCACAGTATACCGTTCGAAAGCTCTCCGAGAGATCTACGACGGGGCAGCCAAGCCCGCTTTGCTGGGCCTCTTTTCGGAGCCCAAAATCGAACGCTTTCATCATTTTTCGGACACTTTGATGTTTTTATACTATTTTTCTGTCTCGGATCGAACATCGTGCGCCGCGGGAAGGCCGGCAACCTAATCCATCACATTTCTATTACCGAATCACACGGTACCTTGGGCGAGACAACTTCGCTTCACGTAGAGGCTAGGCTCGCAAACCGAGGTCGTCGGCTTGGGACCAGGTCTCCGTCACTCCGGAGCCCATAACTTTTGATCCGTAAGGAGTTACGCTGCCCACAGCATACCGTTGGAAAGCTCTCCGAGAGATCTACGACGGGGCAGCTAAGCTCGCTTCACTGGTCCTTTTTTCGGAGCCCAAAATCGAACGTTTTCATCAATTTTTGGACACTTTTATGCTTTTATACTATTTTTCTGTCCCGGATCGTACGTCGTGCGCCGCGGGAAGTTTGGCAACCTAATCCATCACATTTCTATTACCGAATCCCATGGCACCTTTGGCGAGACAACTTTGCTTCATGTAGAGGCTGGGCCCGCAAACCGAGGTCGTGGGGCATGGGACCAGGTCTCCGTCGCTTCGGAGCCCATAACTTTGGATCCGTAAGTAGTTACGCGGCCCACAGCATACCGTTGGAAAGCTCTCTGAGAGATCTACGTCGGGGCAGCCAAGCCTGCTTTGCAAGGCCTCTTTTTAGAGCCCAAAATCGAATGTTTTCATCAGTTTTCGGACACTTTTTTGCTTTTATACTATTTTTCTGTCCCGGATCATACGTCGTGCGCCGCGGGAAGTCCGGCAACCTAATCCATCACATTTCTATTACCGAATCCCACGGCACCTTGGGCGAGACAACTTGGCTTCACGTAGAGGTTGGGCCCGCAAACCGAGGTCGTGGGGCTTGGTACCAGGTCTCCGTTGCTCCGGAGCCCACAACTTTTGATCCGTAAGGAGTTATGCGGCCCACAGCATACCGTTGGAAAGCTCTCAGAGAGCTCTACGACAAGGCAGCCAAGCCCGCTTTGCTGGGCCTTTTTTTGGAGCCCAAAATCTAACGTTTTCATCAGTTTTTGGACACTTTTATGCTTTTATATTGTTTTTCTGTCCCGGATCGTACGTCGTGCGCCGCGGGAAGTCCGGCAACCTAATCCATCACATTTCTGTTACCGAATCACATGGCACCTTGGACAAGACAACTTCGCTTCACGTAGAGGCTGGGCCTGCAAACCGAGGTCGTGTGGCTTGGGACCAGGTCTCCGTTGCTCCGGAGCCCATAACTTTTGATCCGTAAGGAGTTACGCGGCCCACAGTATACCGTTGAAAAGCTCTCCGAGAGATCTACGATGGGGCAGCCAAGTCCACTTTGCTGGGCCTTTTTTCGGTGCCCAAAATCGAACGTTTTCATCAATTTTCGGATACTTTTCTGCTTTTATACTGTTTTTCTATCCTGTATCGTACGTCGTGCGCCACGGGAAGTCCGGCAACCTAATCCATCACATTTCTGTTACCGAATCTCACGGCACTATGGGCGAGAAAACTTTGCTTCACGTAAAGGCTGGGCCTGCAAACCGAGGTCGTGGGGCTTGGGACCAGGTCTCCGTCGCTCCGGAGCCCATAACTTTTGATCCGTAAGGAGTTACGCGGCCCACAGCATACCGTTGGAAAGCTCTCAGAGAGCTCTACGATGAGGAAGCTAAGCTGGCATCGTTAGGCCATTTTTCGGAGCCCAAAATCGAACGTTTTCATCAATTTTTGGACACTTTTATGCTTTTATACTGTTTTTCAGTCCCGGATTGTACGTCGTGCGCCGCTGGAAGTCCGGCAACCTAATCCATCACATTTCTGTTACCGAATCCCATGGCACCTTGGGCTAAACAACTTTGCTTCACGTAGAGGCTGGGCTTGCAAACCGAGGTCGTGGGGCTTGGGACCAGGTCTCCGTCGCTCCGGAGCCCATAACTTTTGATCCGTAAGTAGTTACGTGGCCCACAGCATACCGTTGGAAAGCTCTCTGAGAGATCTACGACAAGGCAGTCAAGCCCTCTTCGCTGGGCCTTTTTTCAGAGCGCAAAATCGAACGTTTTCATCAGTTTTCGGACACTTTTCTGCTTTTATACTGTTTTTCTGTCCCGGATCGTACGTCGTGCGCCGCGGGATGTCGGGCAACCTAATCCATCACATTTCTGTTACCGAATCCCATGGCACCTTGGGCTAAACAACTTTGCTTCACGTAGAGGCTGGGCTTGCAAATCGAGGTCGTGGGGCTTGGGACCAGGTCTCCGTCGCTCCGGAGCCCATAACTTTTGATCCGTAAGTAGTTACGTGGCCCACAGCATACCGTTAGAAAGCTCTCCGAGAGATCTATGACGGGGCAGCCAAGCCTGCTTTGCTAGGCCTCTTTTAAGATACCAAAATCGAACGTTTTCATCCGTTTCTGGACACTTTTCTGCTTTTGTACTGTTTTTCCGTCCCGGATCGAACGTCGTGCGCCGCGGGAAGTCTGTCAACCTAATCCATCACATTTCTGTTACCGAATCCCATGGCACCTTGGGCAAGACAAATTCGCTTCACGTAGAGGCTGGGCCCGCAAACCGAGGGCGTAGGGCTTGATCCGTAAGGAGTTACGCGGCCCACAGCAAACCGTTGGAAAGCTCTCCGAGAGCTCTACGACGGGACAAGTAAGCCAGTCTCGCTAGGCCTTTTTTCGGAGCCCAAAATCGAACGTTTTCATCAGTTTCGGGATACTTTTCTTCTTTTGCGCTGTTTTTCTGTCCAGGATCGTGCCTCGCGCGCCGCGAAATGGGCGACAACCCAATCCGTCCCATTTCTGTTACCGAATCCCGCGATACCTTGGGCGAGACAACTTCGCTTCACGTAGAGGCTGGGCCAGCAAACTGAGGCCATGGGGCTTGGGCCCAGGTCTCCGTCGCTCCGGAGCCCATAACTTTTGATCCGTAAGGAGTTACGCGGCCCACAGCATACCGTTGGAAAGTTCTCAGAGAGTTCTACGACGGGACAGCTAAGCCCGCCTCGCTGGGCCTTTTTTCGGTGCCCAAAATCGAACGTTTTCATCAGTTTCAGGATACTTTTCTTCTTTTGTGCTATTTTTTCGTCCCGGATCATACGTCGCGCGTCTCAAAAAAGGCGACAACCCAATCCGTCCCATTTCTGTTACTGAATCCCGCGGCACCTTGGGTGAGACAGCTTCGTTTCACATAGAGGCTGGGCCCGCAAACCGATGCCGTGGGGCTTGGGACCAGGTCTCCATCGCTCCGGAGCCCATAACTTTTGATCCGTAAAGAGTTACGCGGCCCAAAGCATACCGTTGGAAAGCTCTCAGAGAGCTCAACGACGGGGCAGCTAAGCCCGCCTCGCTGGGCCTTTTTTCAGAGCCCAAAATCGAACATTTTCACCAGTTTTGGGACACTTTTCTTCTTTTGCGCTATTTTTTTTGCCCCGTATCGTACGTCGCGCACCGCGAAAAGGGCGACAACCCAATCTGTCCCATTTTTGTTGCCGAATTCTGCGGTACCTTGGGCGAGACAAATTCTCTTCACGTAGAGGCTGGGCCCGCAAACCGTGGGCGTGCGGCTTGGGACCAGGTCTCCGTCGCTCCGTAGCCCATAACTTTTGATCCGTAAGGAGTTACGAGGCCCACAGCATACCGTTAGAAATCTCTCAGAGAGCTCTACGACGGGGCAGCTAAGCCCGTCTAGCTGGGCCTTTTTTCGTAGCCTAAAATCAAACGTTTTCTTCAATTTCGGGACACTTTTCTTCTTTTGCGCTATTTTTCCGTCCCGGATCGTACGTCGCGCGCCGCGAAAAGGGCTACAACCCAATCCATCCCATTTCTTTTACCGAATCCCGCGGCACCTTGGGCGATACAAATTCGCTTCAAGTAGAGGCTGGGCCCGCAAACCGAGGGTGTTGGGCTTTGGACCAGGTCCGTTGCTCTGGAGCCCATAACTTTTGATCCGTAAGGAGTTACGCGGCCCACAGCATACCGTTGGAAAGGTCTCCGAGTGCTCTAAGACGGGGCAGCCAAGCCCGCTTTGCTGGGCATCATTTTGGAGGCCAAAATTGAACTTTTTCATCAATTTTGGGACACTTTTCTTCTTTTGCGCTGTTTTTCCGTCCCGAATCGTACGTCGTGCGCCGCGAAATGGGCGACAACCCAATCCGTCCCAATTCTGTTACCGAATCCAGCTGCACCTTGGGCGAGATAGATTCGCTTCACGTAGAGGCTGGGCCCGCAAACTGAGGCCGTGGGGCTTGGGACCAGGTCTCCGTCGCTCCGGAGCCCATAACTTTTGATCCGTAAAAAGTTACGCGGCCCACAGCATTTTGTTGGAAAGCTCTCAGAGAGCTCTACGACGGGGCAGCTAAGCCCGCCTCGCTGGGCCTCTTTTCGGAGCTAAAAATCGAATGTTTTCATTAGTTTCGAGACACTTTTCTTCGTTTGCGCTGTTTTTCCGTCCCGGATCGTACGTCGCGCGCTGCGAAATGGGTGACAACCCAATCCGTCCCATTTCTATTACCAAATCCCGCGGCACCTTGGGCGAGACAGCTTCGCTTCACGTAGAGGCTGGGCCCGCAAACTGAGGCCGTGGAGCTTGGAACCAGGTCTCCGTCGCTCCGGAGCCCATAACTTTTGATCCGTAAGGAGTTTCGTGGCCCACAGCATACCGTTGGAAAGCTCTCAGAGAGCTCTACGACGGGGCAGCCAAGCCCACCTCGCTGGACATTTTTACGGAGCCCAAAATCGAACGTTTTCATCAGTTTTGGGACACTTTTCTTCTTTTCCGCTGTTTTTCCGTCCCGGATCGTACGTCGCGCACCGCGAAATGGGCGACAACCCAATCCGTCCCATTTCTGTTACTGAATGCCGCGGCACTTTGGGCGAGACAGTTTCGCTTCACGTAGAGGCTGGGCCCACAAACTGAGGCCGTGGGGCTTAGGACCAGGTCTCCGTCGCTCCAAAGCCCATAACTTTTGATCTGTAAGGAGTTACGCGGCCCACAGCATACCGTTGGAAAGCTCTCAGAGAGTTCAACGACAGGGCAGCTAAGCCCGCCTCACTGGGCCTTTTTTCGGAGCCCAAAATCGAACATTTTCATCAGTTTCTGGACACATTTCTTCTTTTATGCTGTTTTTTCATCCCGGATCGTACGTCGCGCGCCTCGAAAAGGGCGACAACCCAATCCGTCCCATTTCTGTTACCGAATCCCGCGCCACCTTGGGCGAGAAAAATTCACTTCACGTAGAGGATGGGCCCGCTAACCGAGGCGTGGTGCTTGGGACCAGGTCTCCGTCGCTCTGGAGCCCATAACTTTTGATCCGTAAGGAGTTACGCGGCCCACAGCATACCGTTGGAAAGCTCTCTGAGAGATCTATGACGGGGCAACTGAGCCCGGTAGCTGGGCATTTTTTCGGAGCCCAAAATCTAATATTTTCATCAGTTTCGGGACACTAATCTTTTTTTGCGCTGTTTTTTCGTCCTGGATCGTATGTCGCGCGCCGCGAATGGGCGACAACCCAATCCGTCCCATTTCTGTTACCGAATCCTGCGGCACCTTGGGCGAGACAGCTTCGCTTCACGTAGAGGCTGGGCCAGCAAACCGAGGCCGTGGGGCTTGGGACCAGGTCTCCGTCGCTCTGGAGCCCATAACTTTTCATCCGTAAGGAGTTATGCGGCCCGTAGTATACCGTTGGAAAGCACTCAGAGAGCTCTACGACGGGGCAGCTAAGCCCGCCTAGCTTGGAATTTTTTCAGAGCCGAAAATTGATCGTTTTATTCAGTTTTGGGACACTTTTCTTCTTTTGCGCTGTTTTTTCGTCCCAGATTGTACGTCGCGTGCCGCGAAAAGGGCGAAATCCCAATCCGTCCTATTTCTGTTACCAAATCCCGCGGCACCATGGGCGAGACAAATTCGCTTCACGTAGAGGCTGGCCCCACAAACCGAGGGCGTGGGGCTTGGGACCAGGTCTCCGTCGCTTCGGAGCCCATAACTTTTGATCCATAAGGAGTTACGCGGCCCACAGCATACCGTTGGAAAGCTCTCCGAGAGTTCTACAACGGGGCAGCAAAAAATCAAACGTTTTCATTAGTTTCGGGACACTTTTCTTCTTTTGCGCTATTTTTCCGTCCCGGATCGTACGTCGCGCGCGGCGAAATGGGCGACAACCCAATCCTTCCCATTTCTGTTACCGAATCTTGCGGCACCTTGGGCGAGACAGCTTCGCTTCACGTAGAGGCTGGACCCGCAAACTGAGGCCGTGGGGCTTGGGACAAGGTCTCCGTCGCTCCGGAGCCCATAACTTTTGATCCATGAGGAGTTACGCGCCCCACAGCATACCGTTGGAAAGCTGTCAGAGAGCTCTAAGACGAGGCAGTTAAACCCGTGTCGTTTGGACTTTTTTCTTATCCCAAAATCAAACGTTTTCATCAGTTTCGGGACACTTTTCTTCTTTTGCGCTGTTTTTCCATCCCAGATCGTACGTTGCGCGCCGCGAAAAGGGCCACAACCCAATCCGTCCAATTTCTGTTACCTAATCCCGCGGCACCTTGGGCGAGACAGCTTCGCTTCACGTAGAGGCTGGGCCCGCAAACTGAGGCCGTGGGGCTTGGGACCTGGTCTCCGTCGCTCCGGAGCCCATAACTTTTGATCCGTAAGGAGTTACGCGGCCCACAGCATACCGTAGGAAAGCGCTAGGAGAGCTCTACAACGGAGGCAACTAAGCCCGCCTCGCTGGCCAATTTTTCGGAGCCCAAAATTGTACGTTTTCATCAGTTTGGGGACACTTTTCTTCTTGTGCGGTATTTTTTCGTCCCGGATAGTACATCGCGCGCCTCGAAAAGGGCGACAACCCATTCCGTCTTATTTCTATTACCGAATCACGCGGCACCTTGGGCTAGACAAATTCGCTTCACGTAGAGGCTGGGCCTGCAAACCGAGGGCGTGGGGCTTGGGACCAGGTCTCCGTCGCTCCGGAGCCCATAACTTTTGATCTGTAAAGAGTTACGCGGCCCACAGCATACCGTTGGAAAGCTCTCCGAGAGCTCTACGACGGGGCAGCCAAGCCCGCTTCCCTGGACATTTTTTCGATCCCAAAATCGAACGTTTTCATCAGTTTCGGGACACTTTTCTTCTTTTGCACTGTTTTTCTGCCCCGGATTGTACGTCGCGCGCCGCGAAATGGGCGACAACCCAATCCGTCCCATTTCTATTACCGAATCCTGCGGCACCTTGGGGGAGACAGCTTCGCTTCACGTAGAGGCTGGGCCCGCAAACCGAGGCTGTGGGGCTTGGGGCCATGTCTTCGTCGCTCCGGAGCCCATAACTTTTGATCCGTAAGGAGTTACGCTGCCCACAGCATACCGTTGGAAAGTTCTCTGAGAGCTCTACGACTGGGCAACAAAGCCAGCTTTGCTGGGCATCTTTTCGAAGCCCAAAATCGAACGTTTTCAACAGTTTCGGGATACTTTTCTTCTTTTGCGCTGTTTTTTCGTCCCGGATTGTACGTCGCGCACCGCGAAATGTGCGACAACCCAATCCATCCTATTTCTGTACCGAATCCCGCGGCACCTTGGGCGAGACAGCTTCGCTTCACGTAGAGGCTGGGCCCGCAAACAGAGGCCGTGGGGCTTGGGGCCAGGTCTCCGTCGCTCCGGAGCCCATAACTTTTGATCTGTAAGGCGTTACGCGGCCCACAGCATACCGTTGGAAAGCTCTCCAAGAGCTCTACGACGGGGCAGCAAAGCTTGCTTTGCTGGGCATCTTTTCAGAGCCCAAAATCGAACGTTTACATCAGTTTCGGGACACTTTTCTTCTTTTGCGCTGTTTTTCTGTCCCAGATCGTACGTCGCGCGCCGCGTAATAGGCGACAACCCAATCCTTACCATTTCTGTTGCCGAATCCTGCGGCACCATGGGCAAGACCGCTTCGCTTCACGTAGAGGCTGGGCCCGCAAACTGAGGCCGTAGGGCTTGGGGCCAGGTCTCCGTCGCTCCGGAGCCCATAACTTTTGATCCGTAAGGCGTTACGCGGCCCACAGCATACCGTTGGAAAGCTCTCCAAGAGCTCTACGACGGGGCAGCAAAGCTCGCTTTGCTGGGCATCTTTTCAGAGCCCAAAATCGAACGTTTGCATCAGTTTCGGGACATTTTTCTTCTTTTGCATTGTTTTTCCGTCCCGGATCGTACGTCGCGCGCCGCGAAATGGGAGACAACCCAGTCCGTCCCATTTCTGCTACCGAATCCCGCGGCACCTTGGGCGAGACAAATTCGCTTCACGTAGAGGCTGGGCCCGCAAAGTGAGGGCATGGGGCTTGGGACCAGGTCTCCGTCGCTCCGGAGCCCATAACTTTTGATCCGTAGGGAGTTACGCGGCCCACAGCATACCGTTGGAAAGCTCTCCGAGAGCTCTACGACGGGGCAGCCAAGTCCGCTATGCTGGGCCTTTTTTTGAAGCCGAAAAACAAACATTTTCATTAGTTTTGGGACACTTTTCTTCTTTTGCGCTATTTTTCCGTCCCGGATTGTACGTAGCGCGCCGCGAAATGGGCGACAACCCAATCCGTCCCATTTCTGTTACCGAATCCCGCGGCACCTTGGGTGAGACAGCTTCGCTTCACGTAGAGGCTGGGCCCGCAAACTGAGGCCGTGGGGCTTGGGACCAGGTCTCCGTCGCTCCGGAGCCCATAACTTTTGATCCGTGAGAAGTTACGCGGCCCACAGCATACCGTTGGAAAGCTCTCAGAGAGCTCTACGACGGGGCAACTAAGCTCGACTCGCTTGGAATTTTTTCGGAGCTAAAAATCGATCATTTTCATCAGTTTCGGGACACTTTTCTTCTTTTGTGCTGTTTTTCCGTCCCAGATCATACGTCGCGCGCCGCGAAAAGGGCGACATCCCAATCCGTCCCATTTCTGTTACCAAATCCCGTGGTACCTTGGGCAAGACAAATTCGCTTCACGTAGAGGCTGGGCCCACAAACCGAGGGCGTGGGGCTTGGGACCAGGTCTCCGTCGCTCCGGAGCCCATAACGTTTGATCCGTAAGGAGTTACGCGGCCCACAGCATACCGTTGGAAAGCTCTCCGAGAGTTCTATGACGGGGCAGCCCAAAATCGAACGTTTTCATTAGTTTCGGGACACTTTTCTTCTTTTGCGCTATTTTTCTGTCCCAGATCGTACGTTGCGCGCCGCAAAATGGGCGAAAACCCAATCCTTACGATTTCTGTTACCGAATCCTGCGGCACCTTGGGCAAGACAGCTTCGCTTCACGTAGAGGCTGGGTCCACAAACTGAGGCCGTGGGGCTTGGGACAAGGTCTCCGTCGCTCCGGAGCCCATAACTTTTGATCCATGAGGAGTTACGCGGCCCACAGCATACCGTTGGAAAGCTTTCAGAGAGCTCTACGACGAGGCAGTTAAGCCCGCCTCGTTTGACCTTTTTTCGGAGCCCAAAATCGAACGTTTTCATCAGTTTCGAGACAATTTTCTTCTTTTACGCAGTTTTTCCGTCCCATATCGTATGTTGCGCGCCGCGAAAAGGGCCACTACCCAATCCGTCCCATTTCTGTTACCTAATCCCGCGGCACCTTGGGCGAGACAGCTTCGCTTCACGTAGAGGCTGGGCCCGCAAACCGAGGGCGTGGGGCTTGGTACAAGGTCTCCTTCGCTCCGGTGCCTATAACTTTTGATCCATAAGGAGTTACGCGGCCCGCAGCATACCGTTGGAAAGCACTCCGAGAGCTCTACGACGGGGCAGCCAAGCTCGCTTTGCTGGGCCTTTTTTCGAAGCCCAAAATCGAACGTTTTCATTAGTTTTGGGACACTTTTCTTCTTTTGCGCTGTTTTTTCATCCCGGATCGTACGTCGCGCGCCTCGAAATGGGCGACAACCCAATCCTTCCCATTTCTGCTACCGAATCCTGCGGCACCTTGGGCGAGACAGCTTCGCTTCAAGTAGAGGCTCGGCCCGCAAACTGAGGCCGTGGGGCTTGGGACCAGGTCTCCGTCGCTCCGGAGCCCATAACTTTTAATCTGTGAGGAGTTACGCGGCCCACAGCATGCCGATGGAAAGCTCTCAGAGAGCTCTACGACGGGGGAGCTAAGCCCGCCTCGCTGGGCCTTTTTTCGGACCCCAAAATCAAACGTTTTCATTAGATTCGGGACACTTTTCTTCTTTTGCGCTGTTTTTCCATCCCAGATCGTATGTTGCGCGCCGCGAAAAGGGCCACAACCCAATCCATCCCATTTCTGTTACCTAATCCCGCGGCACCTTGGGCGAGACAGCTTCGCTTCACGTAGAGGCTGGGCCCGCAAACTGAGGCCGTGGTGCTTGGGACCAGGTCTCTGTCGCTCCAGAGCCCATAACTTTTGATCCGTAAGGAGTTACGTGGTCTACAGCATACCGTTGGAAAGCTCTCAGAGAGCTTTACGACGGGGCAGCTAAGCCCGCCTTTCTGGGCCTTTTTTCGGAGCCCAAAATTGAACGTTTTCATCAGTTTCGGGATACTTTTCTTCTTTTGCGCTATTTTTTCGTCACAGATCGTACGTCGCTCGCCTAGAAAAGTCCGTCCCATTTCTGTTACCGAATCACGCGGCACCTTTGGCTAGAAATTTGGCTTCACGTAGAGGCTGGGCCAGCAAACCGAGGGCATGTGGCTTGGGACCAGGTCTCCGTCGCTCCGGAGCCCATAACTTTTGATCCGTAAGGAGTTACGCGGCCCACAGCATACTGTTGGAAAGCTCTCCGAGAGCTCTACGACGGGGCATCCAAGCTCGCTTCCCTGGGCATTTTTTCGAGCCCAAAATTGAACGTTTTCATCAGTTTCGGGACACTTTTCTTCTTTTGCGCTATTTTTT